>NC_139706.1:30755988-30783488 GCF_964188405.1 Protomyctophum parallelum
GACTGTTTTGTCTGGCTTTCAGACATGATGTCATGTGGCAGCCAAGTCTATGGACTTTTAATGTTTGGGAACCAGTTTTGGGTACAGTTGGCACCTTTATTTTAGGTCAACCCTCCAAAAAAACTTTCTTTCTTCACCACTTCTGCTCTCTCATGTTAGCCGCTCACCAGCCACTATCGCTCTGTGTTCAAACTGTTGTTAAGAGCGGACAATCAGCGCTATCAATTCTTATCTTTATCTGTATTGTATCAAAAAAGGAAAGTATATTCCTGTTATACTAAGATGTATAATGTAGTTCTACAAGCAAGCACACCAGTGGTTTTAGAGTTACTTCTCTGAAACAAGAGTTACATTAAGGTCCTGTAAAATAATTGTGAAAAAACTACAGCAATTCGTTGATGTAAAATATAAGAAATGTACTGGACTGGGTGAAAAATTCAGCCCTGACATTTGGCACAGACCGGCACACCACCACCGATACTGCTCTGTGGAGGCTCACACACATATATATACACACATATGCCCTGTACGTCAAGTGGCCAGTCCAGGCCTGAATTTACTTTTACTCTTGAATACATAAAGGACAACTTAAAAAAAAATTCAACCAAGGTTCATGTTTTATGTTATTAGAGAAAGTAAAAGATGAGCGTAAATTTGCTGCTTTCTTTCATTTTAGCAATTTCAGCTATTTTTGACAGGGGGGCGGGGGCATTCGAACATGGGGCTAAATGCATATATTTTTACGTTTTTTACGGCGATTTCTTTATTAATATTTACTATAGTCCCTAGACTAGACCCCAGGAAATTACATCTGGCCACACAATATCACAGGATCTACTGAATGTAAAGCCATGTGTGTGTTGTAGGGTCAATATGTGAGTTTCTCACCTCCCCCATGATCTACCCAATAGATCCCGTGATCTTTTGTGGCCAGATGTAATTTTATGGGGTCTAGTATGTAGGACTATAGTAAATAATAAATCAATCGCTATAAAATGTTGTAAAAAAATACATATTTAGCCCCATGTTCGAATGCCCCCGCCTCCCTGTCAAAAATAGCTAAAATCGCTAAAACAAAAGAAAGCAGCAAATGACACTCATCTTCTAACAACCTAAAGCATGAACCTTGGTTGAAAAAAAACTAAAGTTGTACTTAAGTATATTTAAAAGCACGTACTTTTTTATTCTTACTCAAGTAACATTTTGACTGAGCTACTTTTACTTGTAGTGGAGTAAATCTGAACAGGTCGTATTTGTACTACTCAAGTACTGGTGTCGAGCACTCTGCTCGGATCACAAGCCATGTGTCTTTTTAGGTTTTCAAATATTAGTGATGCTTTCATTCGTCATTATATAAAGCATTTGATAATCCACATCTCTGCATTCTCTTTTGTCAGTTTGTGTTTGTCTGATTTCTAATCTCTAGTCATCTTATCTTTTTATCTTCAAATCTAATATTTATTTGTTATCGTCTCTCTTGACGATATGTGATGATATGTACATCTACCCCATCTTTCTTCATCCATCATCCATCATCGCTCGTCTCTCCACGTCTGTCTTTTGTCCTGTGTCTCCACCTCTTTGTCTCTGTCTGTCCCTTGCCTGCGTGCGTGCGTGCGTGTGTGAACAGAAGCGCTCTGTCTTCACCCACGCAATGAAGAAACTCATTGATTTATATCAACCACAGAATACCAAACAAAGCTTAAATGTGCCGAAGCAGCATTTTATGGAGCACACAGGGGATATACGACATTGATCAAGGACACTTGGTGCAGTATCCTGCAATATTAACCTGGTACAGTAACTTTTACTGTGTCGAGCGGAATGAATGACCTTGCTTTCTTGAGATTGTGCCATAATTGTTTTACAGAACCGTACCAGAGATTTTTTTTTCCCATTACCGAATCCACTTTATAGATGCCAGTACTGGCCCCGAATTCCATATCTGCGGTTTCAGCATGTTCAGTCAGTTCACATTTCAACTTATCTCCACAGTCAGGCAGAGATTGGATGGCATTGCTCCCCAGCAACAAAAAAACATTCAAGCAAATCAGCTTTCAGCACCGTGCCTTTGTGTTTCTTTCCTCCGTTTATTTTAAGCTGTTGACATGAAAAAGGGAACATTTCTATTTGAGAGCCATTGCCACACACACACGCGCGCGCGCGCACACACACACACACACACACACACACACACACACACACACACACACACACCATAATGTGCATGCACACGCACACACACACACACACACACACGTAGGCACACTAAGTGTGTACTGTATTTCATTTTATTTTATTCACTACATTGCACTTTGTATGATTTATGATTTGTATTGTGATGTTTTTTGCATGGACCTCAGGGAGAACGGTCTCCACTATGCTGAATGGGACAACAATAAACAATCACTCTACACACACACACACACACACACACACACACACACACACACACACACACACACATATGCATGCATGCACAACACACAATGGGATTCTTTCAGGTGATTTCATGTTGATCCCTGAATGGTTCAACCAACAGAATCCTAATGATCTGGCCAGGGTGTTTGCCATTGTTTAAAATCCCCCATAGACCTGCAGCAATGGAGGGGAAATAGTACGTATTTCTTTGTTCTGCAAGCTATCGCAGATATGATGAAATTGTGGAAGGAGGATGGATACCAGGTTTGTTTATCTGTAATTCAATTGCATATAGTATGGAAAATATTACCCACCATTGGAAAAAATGGGGGATTCTAGCATGCAGAGAGAGAGAGAGAGACAGAGAGAGAGGGAGAGAGACTTGATTATGCTCTTATTTTTCTCCCATAGCTCTTTTTTGCACTCTCTCCCTTTCTTTGATATTATTGCATTTTGCAAGCTAAATCCAGAATGTATATGCTTCACCTGCATGCCTTGAGAACAAGAGCTCTGTTCTCAAGGTGCCAGTTTAGAAAACGAAGACCAATGATGTTAGTAGATTGAACGTCAGACTTGCTCACCCACACACTTGCTTCGGGCAACTAGTAGAGAGGCCGCATGTGAGCAGAGAGTTTCTGTGCATCCTGTGCATCAGTGGTGCTGCAATGTAGATATATACTCTGAATATATACCGGAATTCAAAATGTACTTTAGTAAAAGTACTAAAGTATTGACTTCGAAAGGTACCAAAAGTAAAAGTACTAATTATGCATAATGTCCCATTTCAGGTTTTCAAATGTATAACAATCGAGATGTATAGTGGGGTAGAAGCAAAAGTATTGGAAATTGGAAATACTAATGAAGCAAAGTATACTAATTCCTCAAAATGGTGCTTAAGTACAGCACTTAAAGTAAATGTACATACAGTAGTTACGTTCCACCACTGCTGTGCATGAGTGTACAGCATGTATGACCACAAGCACAGCCACCCCTGCCTTTGTCTGTGTATAAGTGCACTTATACTGCACTGTAGCTGTACTGTATAGATATACACTCGGAGCACAGCATGGCTGCATTGTACTGCTGATACTTGAGTGCTCTTGTCCTTTAAAACGCCCACCCAGGGAGAGAGAGTGAGACTACGAGTGTGTGTGCGTGCGTGCGTAGGCTCACCTAGAAGTGTCTTTAGAAATGCACATGCATTGAGCCCCAGGGCTGAGATCTGAAAACTCAACACAGACACTTCAAGGGTCTCTCGCTATGGTTAACAAATGGTGCTCTGTGTTGTTTATTTCATTTACATTTCTATACCTGTGGTTTGAACAGAGATGGTGTGGGGGATGAAGACTGAAGCATACACTCCTTGGCGTCGGTTGCTTCTAATTGTGTTGAGATACAAGTTATTCTGGATAAGAATATCAGCCATCATATCGTCTCTGTCAGGTGGAAAACTCATATGTCCAAAACTGTTATACTTTTAACAGATCTACAAGATCAAAATGCGTCGTTCTGTGGCATGTTTTGTGTGACGCTGCATGTACTGTAGTGTGATCAATAAGTAAATAAAAACAAAAACAAAAACAAAAAAACTTTTTGAATATGGAGATGAGAGGTTTTTTCCTGACAGCGACGATATCTAAATGTTAAGGACAGCTACGTGGTCGGCAGTCATCTGCTTCACGCAGGGACATGCACACATAGACATCAAAGGGGGCTTCAGCCCCTGCCATTTTACCCGTCTGTAAAACAACCGCCCTTTCCAGACCACGAATGCAGCATTTACTATAGTGAAAGAAATACAAATGGCACTCCTTTCCATACCATGCCGGAAGGCAGCATTCAGGAGAATTGCTTTAGAAATCCATGTCGTACACCGCATATTTTTGTCCAAAAGTGTCCTCTTACGGGATTTTAGCCCCTGCCCCTCTAACACTCTCTGCAAGTCCCTGGCTTCACGTGCGCAGATTTAGTTTTTGTTTTTTAAAGATATTTTTGGGGCTTTTTTGCCTTTATTGATAGATCACAGTACAGGAAACTGGGAGAGAGATGGACACACACACACACACACACACACACACACAGCAAATATCGCACTTATAATGGACAGAGGGAAAACATTTAATTGTCGTCACACCGCGGAAGCAAGCGACAGCGTTGCCTACCAACGGGGAAGTTATACTACTCGGTAGATATAAGAGAAAGAGGCTAGTCTGGATTAATAGTAATAAATAAATCTCGTCTTCTCGTCACACGAGAAATCTTGTGAATGGCATATATTGAAACTGAACCTCAAACGGCTCCTGAGGAGCAGGCTGCAGGCCTTGCATGGTTGCCTGTGCCATCCCTGTGTGCATGAATGTGCATATACGAATGGGCCATTGTAATGCACATTGTAAAGTGTTTGGGATGAAGGCGCTATAGGAAGGCAGCCATTTAGCGTTTATCTGCTATCCCTGATGGGTCCTATGACTCCTTCATCATCCACGATACAGCTCTGCTGTAAAGTATGATTAAGAAGATCAGTGAGAAAATGGAAGGGTTATAGCCAAAGATGAGAACAGGAGAGGAGAGAGGGAGCTTCAAACTAATAGTCTGTTGATAGACAGTCTTATGACAGACAGCCTCATGACAGTCTGTTGATAGACTATCCGACACAACCTAATCGAAAGGGCAAGATGGCAAACATGGATGACGAGAGCATGAATAGAGAAGAGCAATTAGAGAATTGATTGCTGGGAGATCCAGTACATATAGATATACTGTGCTATAGGTGCAGGGCAAGGGGTCGCTGGGAGCAGGAGGGCAGTAATTGAAATGGAACACGTGAAACGCAGGTGAGGGGAGGCCTGAGCTCATTTCAATATATTACCTTTAGTACCTGCAGCCCCTCTCCTCTTCAGTGCCTCAAACAAGCTTCATATTATAGCCAGTATCCAGTCAATGCATTTCATTGCATTCACAATTCAAGCACCATTATGCATTTGCATTAAAAATGCATCAGCAATACATGGCAATGAATTTGCTTGAAAGGAAGGGGTGCATTTTTCTATTTATTCTATCTGGCTCTCTGTCTCTGCTCCCCCTCATACTGAGCCTGTTTCATGTTCCATGTTTGTCTGCCTGCCTTTCTGTCTGTATTACAATATCTTTCAATCTGTCAGTCAGTCTGTGATGATCATGTTGACAGATGACAGTTTTATCCCTATCTCATTTGACAGATCTACTGTAGACTCAGCAGACAACCATATTTTTCACTGAAATCATTAGTCTAATTTCAAATTTGTCCTTAATCAGTCATCAGAAATATATACCTGCTCACACAAATCTGCACTTGAACAAAAGTCTGTACAAAAGATTTGTGGGCTTTTAAACGCATTACATTTTAATTTTTTACTAAATGTAACAATGATGGTTCTCATGAGCAGTACCAATCTATTCTATCCTCTTATTGTCTCCACCAGGCCGAAGGCATGGGGGGAGAGTATGTTTTGCACTCCGTCCGTCCGTCCGTCCGTGTGTGTGTCCGTGAGCAGCTAATCTCCGGCACCGTTAACCCGGTCGATGCCAAATTTTGCACACACACTCCCTGGATGCCAACGATGAACCTCTGCCCCAAAATTTCCAGAACGGCCTGTTATAGCGCCACCAGGAGGCCGCTTTGTGCAAAACAGGTTTTTGCACAGTACACCTACAGATTTTGTCCAAACATCGCGCAAATTGGTACACAGTCTCTCTAGTTCACATCTGGCTTTTAGAGCGCCACCAGGAGGCCGAATTTTGTAAAACACATTTTTGGATATTACTCCTCCGGATTTTGTCCAAAAATCCCGCAAATCGTTACACAGTATCTCCATAGTCATGTGCTCAAGACGGATGTGTATGATATTTCATATTCCATCCTAATTGGCTAACATTGGCTTTTAAATTTTGCAGGATTGGCCTGTTTTGAACAAAAAGCCTCAAATCATGAACGCAGCGTGCAATTTGACGTGAAATCTTTCACGCACTTTCCTACTAGGCTGAGGAATATAGCCCACCCATTTCACATTGGCCTGTTATAGCGCCACCAACAGGTGGATTGTGCATGCGTGCGATCAACACGGATCTGCACCATTTCCCATATTCCATCCTGATTGGCAAAGATTGGAACAAACAAACAAAAAACATGTTTATATTACTCCTAAACATTCCTATCCTCCTGGTGGAGACCTGTGCCCAGAAGGGCACTTTTTCTAGTTTTCTCTCTTTATCCTTTACATTATCTGTCCATAAAATGATGGGAATGACATTTATGGACCATGATTCCTCCATTCTCAACATTATGGACCATGATTCCTCCATTCTCAACAGTCAAGAGTCATTAGCGCCACTGAAATGAGAATCAGTTTGCACAGATCATGATTATAACACGTTAACACTCGCATAGCACACCATGTAATCGCTGCACTTTTGCACAAATTGCATGTCTCTGTCCGCTCATTATTTCTGTCAATAGCAGTTCATTGTCCGGACACACACAGTCCGTCAGATTACAGCTAATATGGGACTCTGGCTCACATACAGTACACTCTATCAAGGCCACTGGCAGTAACTGACACTGGCACTGACTGCAACATTGCTACTTCCCCAAGGCCAAGACTATTGTTATTGTTACTACAATATTGATGAACCAAAACCAAATAATCTTACTCTCGTGATTCATCTTCAATCTTGAATGAACACTCCAGTTACAGGAACAGAAATGGAGCACGACTCCTCACATTTATTCCCCACAGTCAGGAGCTTTTGGTGATTGAATGAGGTCTCTGAGTAGTTTAGTAGTGGAAAGAAGTGGAGGCATGTGAGTGAGATACAGAGAGGAATCTTTAAGTGAAGTGATTTGGTTACTCTTCCGTAAACCATATGAGGGCTGTTCAATTTACAATGAGAATTGTAAATTGAACTGCTGTTTGGCAAGTGTAGGTTCTACGTATAGGTAGGGCCGTAGTGAGAGAGAGGCGGTCTATAGGACAGAGCAGAAAGTCCCCGCTGACCCTCACACTGCTCCCCGTAGCGCCCACATACTTAGGATGGGTTAAATGCATGTATAGGACTATTATGTAAATATACAGTGACAACTGACAAGCACAGCAACGTAGTACAGAACTTATTATTATTATTATTATTATTATTATTGATCTCCTGTTGAAACAATGAGATTTGCACAGGGCGAAATGCGAGTAAGGTAATATCGGATTTATACTTTGTTTCACCGGTTGTAGCTCCTATGGCGCCCTATAGCGAACCCCCCCCCCCCCCCCCCCCCTTCAGCTATATATAGATGGATGGGAGAGGGAGGGATCGCCTGACTAAGAGAAAACAAGAGATGATGTTTTCAAGAAATACACACACACACACACACACACACACACACACACACACATGCACACACACACACACACGCACACAGACACACACAGTCAAGTCACATGGCTTCCCACTGGCCATTCTAAATATCATTAGCAAATTTAACAGTTTACATAAAGGAGACCCAACCAGAAGACAATTTGCTGCCTCAAGTCATGCCTCATTGAGTGCACCAACCCACTGCTTTAATAGTGTCTGATTTCTGCTGGCTGTTACTGTAACTCCATATGTGCATTAACCACTATTCTGTAGGTTGCAATGCGAAATGGAATGCACACCTCAGAGAGAGAGAGAGAGAGAGAGAGAGAGGGTCGGGGGGGGGGGGGTACAGTGTCAAATCCTCTGTTAATTTAGCCCTATATGGACCCAAATGGAGCTGTACTAGTCCATTTGGTTCCATTGTACAGTCTTATGATACTGTGTGTGTTTCATCAGGCCAATGAAGACGTCTTTTGTAAATAGCTCCACTGCTGGGGAGGCATGTGAGGTACACAGCAGCAGGGCATTCACTCTTCACTAAATATTGGTGAATGGATGGTGCGTGCGGGCGGGCGGGCGTGCATCTTTTATAGAGCGAGTAAGAAAAAGATCCTATGCCGAGCATACATTATGAATGCTCATCAGGACGGAAAACCAGACATTCCCCAATTCATCTTCAAGGGGTATAGCTTAAAATGAACTATTAACAAAAGGGCTGTTTATGGATGGCACCACCAATGTGCAATCTATTTATGGTCTTTTGCTTGTTCAGGTGATCTACTTGTGCACTCTGCTCTACTCATGTCTGAGCCTTTTTAGCATTGAAATAGAGCACACCTGTGACCTGTGTCACCATCATTCATGGCCAAGGCTGGGGAACAACAACAGCGTCACAGTTAATTGCCATGGTATAATCTGACTCAGCCCTTTTGGAGTGTGCTAAATCCTAAACATTGCAAACACCTGCAAGTATACAGGCAGGCTATATTGTAGTTCTAAAGGACTTTTTATGTTCTGTTGATGCGTGAGGGAACAGTCAGAGTGAATGGCATGTTATAACAACACCTAATCAAAAGGTTCAACATGATATTATCATTTAATTTGTGTGTTTTTATATTTATTCATGTTTACCGTGAAGGCCTATATACATTTATACATAATGGATTGGAAATCCTTCCTCCGGCATTTGACTCCTCCTAGGGAGCAGTGGGCAGCCACTGGTCAGCACCCAGGGAGACCAGCTCCAGCTCTAAAGCCAGTGCACTTGACCTTGACCAAGACACATGCATGTCCATATCATGCATGTCTGTAGGTGGGAGAGGAAACCAGAGTATATGGGGGAAACCCATGGGAACAACATGCAGACTCCCCAGTGAAAGGCCCGAGACCTGACCTCAAAATTAAAAAAAAAAATTCTAAATCCTCCAGTTTTCTGAAATAAATATTTTCACGAATTTTAAAAAATAGCAGACCTACAAGCTCGTAGCGCGCCACTCGCGCACTATGAGCTTGTAGATCTGCTATTTTTCAATAGCTAAATTATATCATAATGCTTAAAACACCAAAAGGGGTTCCCGCCCAAAATGGGTTAAACTCTGGACCCATCTTTGTGTGACTGTCACCAACAGTGTTGACCCAGGACTGGTTTCACAACATATATTTTTTTGTTTCTGCATAATTGGCAGATATTATTAGAATCTTAATATTTTACACACTGTTTACCATGTCATGGTTCTGCACAACCGGATTAAAATTAATATCTTATTATGCTTTCAGTTTGTCTTGGCTGCGACAGTATTTGAATTGCTTGGAAGAGTGGCGTAAGATAACACTTTCAATTCAATTCAATTCAATTCAAAGGGCTTTATTGGCATGAGATACAATCAAAACAAAGATTATGTACATTGAAGGTCAGGATCTTCAATAGATCAACTTCTATGTACCAAGATCACTCGATGCAGGTATAGTGCAGGAATATACACAATGATTAGTCTTTAGGGTGGTTGTGTTTCAGTATAATGTTCAAACGCCCTTTAGTGGAGAATGATATTTTATAGGTCAGAATGTAGTACATCAGCCATAAATCGATTTTCCCTGTTAAGTATGGTTTTTAACACAAATTATTTGATTTAATCTTGAGAAGCAGTTGCAAATCATTAATGGATGTGTAGTGGGCTAAAGGTTGACTTATTGGTGACACCTGTGTGAGATACTGTTAAATCAATATAGAGAGCTGACCCTATCAGTTGCAACCGCAGTGAAAGCCTTTTCAATTATTCATTCGTGTGTGTGTGTGTGTGTGTGTGTGTGTGTGTGTGTGTGTGTGTGTGTGTGTGTGTGTGTGTGCGCGCGTCAAGAGAGGGAGAGCTATGAAGAACAAGCCAGACTAGACCTACAGAATGTAGACCAGGGATCTCATTTATATGAACGTGTTTGGAAGAGAAGGCATTCTTCAGATGTTGCATCTACACCTGGTCAGTGGATGATCTCACCACCATCTGAATGTGAACATCACACATTGTAATTTTCTGCATTTCAAATGCCCGGCAATATTTTCATATTTGAAGACATTTCCTGTTCTGCAGTATGTTGTTCAGGGAGCACATTGCTGCTTGTTTTGATTCAGGACACACTTGATTACTCAGACAGTTTATTGCGTTCGTAATTCACACTTTATTACATCCTGCCTGGCTGGACTACTGCTACGCTATCCTTCATGGCATCGCCACTAAAGTCCTGTTCAGAACTCAGCTGCCCTTTTGCCAGTCCTCCAAGACCTTCATTGGCTCCCGGTCAAACAAACAATTGATTTCAACAACCTGGCTCCCTCCTACCTCTCTGACCTCGTGGTCAGGGTGGCCATAGATGAAAGGCTAGAGAGAAGTTTGCCTCCTTGAGCAAGACATGTGAACATTAGCATCTGCCCTCAAACCACCTCTTGTGGTTACCCCCCCCCCCCCCCCTTGGGACTGGGTGAGTAACTGATACGTACTGTATGCTACACACACTCACACACACACACACACACACACACACACACACACACACTTTTAGGTACATAGGAAAGCACTATTAAAATCTGAAATATTATTTTCTAAACCGTACCTATGTTGTGACCCGCACACTTAAACTTCATGAACTAACAACGATACAGGAAACTTAGAAATGATGATGATACGTATCTGGCTGCCTTTTATACTGAGTCTGAGTCAATCAGACATTTCTAGGATTCAAGTTGAAGAACACACGTTATGGATATGGTTGCACTGTGAGCAGAACAGTGCAAGCAGGGTAACACGCTGTAAAAATCTGTTCTACTTTCAGCTCCCTACAAGCTGATGAATTGTAGTGATGGTTTTAGTGTCACACCTGTTCAAAACTCTGAAATCTAGTGTATGAAAGTTCAGTACAGTATTTGTGCATTGTGCTTGTGTGCGTCTGTCTGTGTTATGTAGGTTGTGTAAGTATGGGAATTTCGTGTGTGTGTGTGTGTGTGTGTGTGTGTGTGTGTGTGTGTGTGTGTGTGTGTGTGTGTGTGTGTGTGTGTGTGTGTGTGTGTGTGTGTGTGTGTGTGTGTGTGTGTGTGTGTGTGTGTGTGTGTGTGTGTGTGTGTGTGATCTGAATTATCACAATAATCAAGATAATTACATCACACAGGTCATCTTAAAAACCTTAAAAAGTGCAATTTTTCTTTTTTTTTAAGTACAGCATCAATGTCATCCACAGACACTGTGCTGTCATCACCATCACGTAATAATTATCTGTCTGTCCTGCTTTTGCTGTCTGAGAAGCAGTCTATCAAGTTTTTCACTATTACAGTACACTTTATCTCACCATGAAAAGAAGCAGTATTTATTTTATGGATAGGTTTACATCCATCTAATTCTCATTCCAAAACCGATTGGTACATTTAGCACCCAGGAAATAAAATGTTTACAAGTGGATGTAGCCTATTTTACCACCCCAAAAAGGTTCAAGTCTTTACTGATTTAAAAGGATATTGTGGAATGATCATAAAAAGAGTTTATATAAGATAAATCCAGGTACACCATTTCTGCATTAAAGCAGGGACACAGCCCATCTTCATCCATATTATTATTTCAAAAGCGATTTGTGAACCAATCGAAAAGATGGGCAGAGTCACACTAGCCACCAGTCAATTCTGCCACTTTGATGTAAGGTTGTTAAAATATATTTGATGACAGTACCTGAATGAATGTGTGAATTTGAGTTTTGAACAATTCCACATCCAAAAACTTTTCAATCACAGGAAAATATACTCTCTTACAGTAGTCATCAGAAGTCATTGTATTGTCATTATGTAGCCAATCACATGAAAAGCCTCACCAACACAATGCTTTGCCCCAGGTTTGGTAGTGTAAGTGTTTCTGGCAGACAGAGGACCATGCTTATTGCAACTCTAGAGTGCCATTGTTATTGTTACATCATGTTACATGGTGAGATAAACAGCAAACACACGTGAACAGATCGACAGCCAGCACAGATACTGTAGTACTTGCAGTGTCACTCTCTCTCTCTCTCTCTCCCTCTCTCGGCTCCCTCATACAATGATATGATAGATTGTTATTTATTCTATCCTGCCCTTTTAGTGGAACATAAACTGCAGTAGACCATTTTATTCACACATATTTCTTCATAGTTCATACTACATGCATGCATGCACGCACGCACGCACGCACGCATGCACGCACGCACGCACGCACGCACGCACATGGCTCTGTACCAGTGCCACAATACCTATCAAGAGTGATGAGAAAATGGAATCTGGCTTTCCGGAGGCAGAGAAATGATGGAACGCTGTCAAGCTGTCAGACGGCTATCCATAACAGGGTATAATACAACCTCAGATATAAAAGATCGGTTTCTTATTAGGATGAATAACAATGCCTTTGTTATCATACTGGCTAGCTGTCAGCATATCTTACACCCTGTTTATTTGATATGTCAGTTATTAGCAAGTGGTGAGGGGAAAGGTTGGTGTGTGTGAGTGCTGGAGTGTGGTGAGCATAGTGGTTGGATGCATTACTGTATGTCTGCGACGTGTCCATTAACCGTTTCTCTGCGGGAACGGGAGATTCACGTGGTTCGATTCCCAGCGCTACTGTATGTTTTTATTGATAACTTTCAATCGCCTTTCTACACACCGAGCACTTTACCTACTAGCATTGGATGGTAGCACAACACTCCGATCACGTGATCACAAAAAAAAGAAAAATATGCCTCTTCCCCCTCCCTTCCTGAAACTCAGGACGGGAGGGGCTCAAATGCTCACTATCACACAATGGCGGCCCCCATTGCGAGCGTAGCTACTAGCTAGCCCTTAGCCAGATCACATTTCATGACATCCGATCGTATCTAGCTAGGCAGAGCTGTTTCTCACTCCCCCCCTGCATGTCTCAGGGGAGGGAGGGAGGGCTCCTGTTTGCTCGCGAGGAGGCGTCTTTGTGTAGACTCTGTTTCTGTCGGAACATGCTCGGACTTGTTCCCATAATAGACACGGCACGGATCTAACGTCTGGTCTCCCTTTCTTCATTCATTGCCAAGGGACGAAACGGTTATTTTGTTATGATGATGTATTTACAAGACGCACGCGCCGCTGTTCTGACTTTACAAGTCAACAACAACCTCGGCGAGCCAAGTTGGAACGATACACTGTACACAGCGACAGATCACAGATGGATAAATAATGACAATGGATAAATAATGGATGGATAAATAATGACAATGCGTCTTCGCATCGTTCCATCTGCTCGCCGGGGGTCTTGATCCGTCATCATCATAATCTTCATAAAAAATAAACAAAACAGTAGTAACATAGCCCCAATATTTTCCATCAGTCCCATAATGCTCATTCTTTAGCTCATACAAAAGCCATTTAGTCACAGACATTGACAGGCAGATATACAAATGAACACAAATTATTTCCTATACATACCATACACCGAATGAAAGCCCTCAATGTCAATTTAGGAGGAAAACAATATACACATTGATCCCATGTACAGTTTGTCAGTAATTGTTTATTGAATGCAGCTTGCGGCCACCAGAGAGAACTTCAGAGAAGGCATGGACCTGAACAACTATTATTCACAAAATAAGGCCTATAGCGACATGTACATACTATATACCGTATGAAACAGAAGACTCTCTGCTTTCATAAGAAAAAAACTAATACTGTAATAATAATAAAAATCACACCCCTGTGAAGTGAGCAGTGCAACTGTTGCACTGCTCACTTCACAGGGGTGTGATTTTTAAGCTGCATTCAATAAACAATTACTGACAAACTGTACATGGGATCAACGTGTATATTGTTTTCTTCCTAAAAGTAGACATTGAGGGCTTTCATTCGGTGTATGGTATGTATAGGATATAATTTGTGTTCATATAAAAAAACTGAACTGAAATGTCTGTCAACTTTGACCTTCCATATCTCTGCTGTTTTTTCAAGCGAGCAGAGTGAAGGCAAAAGCAGGTGTTAGATAAAATCATGATAGGTAAAATCATGATTTAAAAAAGATTTGAAGTGGACAAGTTGGGCTTTCTTTTGATGTATGCGGTATGATTCTCGCTATAAGAGAACAGTTTGCTGTGGGCCTCGAAACAGTTCCTTCGTCCAATGTTAAGCCCTTAGCATAGCCCAAGACAGCCAAGCAGAATAGTCTAGCAGCAAGAGTGTGTGTGTGTGTGTGTGTGTGTGTGTGTGTGTGTGTGTGTGTGTGTGTGTGTGTGTGTGTGTGTGTGTGTGTGTGTGTGTGTGTGTGTGTGTGTGTGTGTGTGTGTGCTTTTTTAATAGATGTACAGTATGTCTTACATTATCTGATTCTTCTCTGTGTTCCTGCAGGAACCTTGGGAAGTCTGGCCTTAGAGTATCCTGCTTGGGACTGGGTGAGTAACTGATACTGTATGCTACACACACACACACACACACACACACACACACACGGCTGTGTACACGGCTGCGGCTCACCGCTCCAAGAGATGGGTCAAATGTGAGAACAAATTTCACTGTGGTAACGTGTGTGACAAATCGGACAACTTTGATATTGACTTTGATCTCCACATAAGCTTAATTATTTGTAAGATTGTGGATGTGCATGGACAATTGTGTGTATATCCACAAATGTTGGGAGCAGCTTGTACTAAAAAGCATTTCACCCACTCTTTTACACCTGTAAACTTGTGATGCAACAATAAACTTGAAGTCCATACTCCATACACACCAGTGTTTATAGATCTTGCCCGCATGTGCACACTTAACAGCAGTGTGTTGAAATTAAAAGGATTGCAGACAGAGACATATGGGGGAGCAGGTGATTGCTTGCGTGTAGGTGTAGCATTGACACTCAGCCTCGCCAGAGGAGAGATCCTCTAGTCTAACCTCTGCCTGTACTGTAGGCATGCAGGAGGATCATGCATCGTGTATCATTATGAACGTTTGCAACCTGCTTTGCTTGTAATTGTCTAAACACCACAGAGTGTTCAAGCATTCAGGACAAGATGCCACCATCTTATAATAGTTGTTGGCATCACACAGGGTTTATTCTCTCCATTTCAGTCTTCTGACTACAAGGTGGACATGCAAAAGTCATGGTTAGCCTCAAGATGAAATTACAAAATAGATGTTCAGATCGTTAGTTAGTTTATTAATAATATTATCTGTTGGTGCCTGCAAGCTGCACAATTCTTTCCGAGCTTACAGTGTATGACCATGGTGAATTTAACATGTACATCACCCTGTGTAACATGGACGATTATCCACCTTGTCAGAGCGTATTGAGTTGAATTGAGTCTACCTGTCACACTGTGCTGTGAAACTACAACCTATATCAGCTGATTACTGTAAGCTGGGGCAAAGCTTTACACTGAGAAACAAGAACAGAGGAAACTTTGTCTATAGTCTTGTTGGGTTGGCAGTTCTCCAAAGGGAGCAGGTATGTCCTTCCATTCTTCACAGAACTGTCTGCACAGGCTAGATCATTAATTCATCTCCCCTGTGTCTACTTAAACCCTGGCCTATACCTTGTTGATGGGGTCCCCCATGGTCTATCCTTAGCCGTGTGTGTGTGCGCGCGTGTGCGTGTGTGTGTGCCCCTGGCCAAGAAGCATTAGCATTAGCAAGTAGTTTGCCTCATTGGCAACTGATCACTTAACCAATTATTCAGAAGGTTGGGTTTTATGGTGGGTTGTTTTGAGGAAACCCTTTCACTGTGGTGGGCGTTAAATGGGATTCAAGCTCACGCTTACTGAATATAATCGTGTTTAATCCCGATTCGACTGCCTGCCTAGCTGGTTGTCTGAACCATAGCCAGGGAGAGACGTACAGCCTATAAAATTACCGTACAACACAAATACAACTTTCAAACGCTTGTTACTTAAGTTTTATGGCCCATTAATTGAATCACCTTGTTCAAATACTACCCTAACCCTAAACTTAAGAAATCAAATTTACGTTAACGCCACCCATGAGAGAAATTATTAGGGGACATTCATGTTCTCTTTTCAGCACAGAATGCCAGGCATCCAGGCGTCTGAAAGAAACATGTGAATGTTATCCCATTAAAACCTGCATCCCTATGTTCGGTCATTACAGGTAAAAATAGCCATCATACTACTTTGTTGTAGCATATACCATTGTCCTGCAGTGAAAATATCAGATAGATCAGCTATTTCTCGACAAAATCTTTTAAAACATTTTATAGTATGTGTCGTGTGGTCAAAATTACTTTGTTCTGCTGTTCAATTGTACAAGTATTACTGGAGACAGCAAAGTGTCCTGGGGGAGTGATCATAGTGATGTACTGACTGAAAGACAATGCTCTTTGTGCTGACTGAGCATTAGCTCAGCACAAAGAGCATCTGAAAGATATTAATGTTCACTGTGTCACACACACTATCACACAGTATACTCAGTCAATCCCATGCACTGGAACAAGGACAGCCTATTTAATATTGCATGATGACACTCCATTCATACAACTACATCGGAACACATCATTCAACTTATAAAGGGCTGAAACTGAAAACCGCCATGGAAACCCCCTTTAATCATCTGCATCCCAACAGACCAACTCAATGAACCAAGCCAATGAATCAAGTTGAAAGTGCACAGTGTTATCCCAGTGCTGGACTTTGCTCATGGCCAATTAACTGAGGCATGGAGATGGAATGATGAACTCATTAACTGAGCATCCACTACAGGCCATGGAGATGGAATGATGAACTCATTAGATGGCTGAGTGTGTATTTGATGACCTCTCTAACTGAGTGTCCACTACAGGCCATCTATGGCTGTTACTTGAACTGTCTTATTGTCTAAATACAGAAAACGAACTGACCGCCGGGCCAAGTTGAAGACCCATAACTGCATGGTCAATACATTTTCCCCACCATAGCTCTTCATTCCAATTAAGACAAGGAAAGTCGTGTGTGTGTGTGTGTGTGTGTGTGTGTGTGTGTGTGTGTGTGTGTGTGCAAGCGTGCTCATGTACAGTAGGTGCAGGTCAACATGTTTCTGTCTCCGTGTGCATCATTTGTGCCTCTTTGTTAATTGGCAGCAAGTAAACAAACATGGCAAAAATCCTCCATCAGCATCTGCACTACAATGTGAAACATCAGCACTTCAGTCAGTGGTCCATTCACTTTCATTCTCACTGTTTCACCCCCCCCCCCCCCCCCCCCTCCCCCGCCAACAATACTAATCCAGCTGTCAAGTTAGACTGCATGTTTACTGCATGTTTACTGCCCTCACACCGCATTGCTGCATTCTCCCATGGCATTGTTTAGAAAACACCTGCAGTATAAATGCATAGAGTGGTTGGCTTTACCTCTGTACAGCAAAATAAAATACTAACTGAGTCCTATATCATTCAACTTGTCATACGGCAGATGTGAAAATAGCAGATCTACATACAAGCTCACATTGATGTGATGCGAGACATGCTACACACTGAGCTTGTGGAACAACTTCAACATGAAAAAAAACTAGGTAAAAATTTATTTTTGAAAATTGAATTATTTCACCATGACATGCCTAAAATTGGGACGCCAAGATTAAACAGCTCTAATGTGTATTGTGTACAATGGTGGGGGTTTGATACTTCACTTATCAGATGGTTTGATACTTCACTTATCAGATGGTTTGATACTTCACTTATCAGATGGTTTGATACTTCACTTATCAGATGGTTTGATACTTCACTTATCAGATGGTTTGATACTTCACTTATCAGATGGTTTGATACTTATATGTTCCCGCCATCTCATATTCATGAAGGGAAGCAGGCTGATGTTACATTTTGGAAATTCAATATAGAGGAATGGAATATGGTCTGTGGGACTACGTATGTTCCACAGTATCGGTGTGTGTTAAACCAATGAATGAAGGGTTATGGATTGGGGACCCACAAGCGTGATCATGTTGTGGGTTCAATTCTCGTTCACAATATCACACCAATTCATCTAAAGGGAAGACTTATAGTACAAACCCTTCTATGCAGTCATTCATACACTTATTTTTGTCCACAGCATAGAATTCAGATGGGAGGCCTATTCGGGTTTGGTCAAGAGCACCACGCACATCAACAAATTGCAAAGGGTGCAGGATCCCAAAAAATACTGAGAAAGGAGAGAGGAGATCCGCAAAAAAACAGCTCCCAAAATAATTTATTGCTCTGTTGTCAATAAATTATTTTGGGAGCTTTTAAAACGTTGTGTGGATCTCCTCTCTCCTTTCTAAGCCTCTTCGGGTGCTCATCTGGACACACGTTACTTTACACTATTTATACACTGTATGACCCATAATGTTCAATGTTCATTTTACTCGGTGAGAGTATTAAAAAACGTATCTTTGAAAAACAAAGAAAAGGTCCTGCACACTGTCAGACACTTGCCAAAATGTTGCTCTTTACCAGGTCGAAGTTTCATCAGGACAGACCTGATGAAGGTCTTAGACCTCTTTATAAGGTCGACGTTTCGGTCACTTAGACTCTAAGTGACCGAAACGTCGACCTTATAAAGAGCAACATTTTGTCTGACAGTGTGCATGACCTTTTCTTTGTTTTTCAAAGATACCTTTTTAATATATGCTCTATTGCCCTACACACCTGTCACTCAGTGAGAGTAGAAAGGAAACAAATGTACCATTCGGTTGCTTAAGGATTTTACAATGCACACTCAATTATGCATCTCACTTAAAGGGGCATACCACCCATTTTCAACATTTTACTATGTCATTAATATACCTTTGAGCTGTTGTATGGAAATCAAATAAAAAAGTCCCCCCATTCTGTGTTTCCTAGAACTGGAGGTCTGAAAAGATTCATTAACATGGTGAATCACATCTTGATGACATCATCAAGATGTGATTCACCATGTTAATGATTCTTTTGATGAGTGGTATGCCCCTTTAACAACAACTAAGAAACGAGAGTGTCTGATGATGAAAAAGGAAATTAAAATCTCAAAGTGTATGTTTTTATCTATATGTTCCCAGTCCACAGCCACATCAGTATGACACATCTAAACGCACCACGTAATGGCGATGATTAATGTCTATTTTAATTATATTTCTATTTGTGGTTCAATGCCATCGCCCCCACTGTACTGAATGAGATTGTACCATATTCTCATTTGTTTTTCAACTTTTTTGGGGGGGGGGGGGGGGGGGGGGGTTCTCTATATGATTGAGGTTCTCAACATTTTAAAATGTTGCCTGCGTTTCTGCGCCCTAATTCATTCTTTTGTGTTGTTCATCTCATTTATTGTACACTCATTGAATACCCAACAACCGCTACATTAATAAATTGGAAATTCAAACTTTAATTAGGTCTTTCACGTCCGATACGGTTGAGAAATGACAGAGTTACCGTGTGGGGGTCCCTCTACTGTACCCTCTACTGTACTGTACTGTACTGGCACACCTGGTTGCGCACAGGTGGTGAAAAACAAGCATGCTGTTTTCGTGCTCAGACGCACCCACCCAGCCACCCTAACTCTCCTCCTCAAAGTGTTTATTTTATCTCTATCGCACGGCTCCATCTGCCTCCTCATAATCCTTCCTATCGATAGTGTGTAGAGGACATTCTGTCCCAAAAACCTGTATGGTTCTATATAATCCCTGCTGACTGCCAGAGGTGATACTTTGAGCACTGAATATGCCAATATTCTGTGCTTAAAGCACCCCCTCTTGTGGTCAGCTTTTTAAAGTTTAAAAGTTTCTGCCTTCAATCAGTCCATCCGCATTCATCATTACTATCAAAGTTATATTGTAAAAACCTGAGAGTTCATTCAAACCTCACCCATTTTTAACCTTATCTTCGTGAAATTGCTATTCACCAATGCTCATTATAGTATGATAGTACCATTTTTGTCTACTCATCTCAGAGGAGGCCTGTGGACAGTTCAGAAACCCGCCAACCAGTGACATGATCAGTAGGCAAGTTTGGCCATTTCAAACAAGATTTCAATGTTTTTGTTTAAGGCAGTGGCTTCTATTATAGCATGCTAACTTTCAAGAGATAGAAAGCCTTCCGTTTCTATTTGCATTCCCCAGTGATGATGAAAGTCTGGACTGTCCACAGGCCTCCTCTGAGACACAGAGTGAGTAGACAAAAATGGTACCATATTTTATAATGAGCATTGGTGAGGACCAATTACAGTATATGAGGAAACGGTTGAGAATGGGTGAAGTACTCCGAGTGTAAATTGGACCTGAATCACTCAGGGTTTTTCTATGTTTATGATTTAGAACCAGTGCTAGCGAGGGCGTGATTACCATCGAGCAGGAAATGAGTCTGTCGTTGGAGAGCAGCTCTCTCATCATGACACAGGTGTTCTTATCATCATCACGATTCTCCTCGCTGCGAAGCTCACAGACATGACCGGACATGGTCCTCTGTGATTAATCTGACCACCAATCTAACAGTATATTCGGGCTTATTACTTACTTCACATAGGCATACCATCCCTGATGGACATGCATAAGAGACCACAAAGCCTGCTGATGATGCATCTTGGGAAATGCAGTTCTCCCACCTCACGGCAATTAAATTAAAGTAATATCGTAATGCTTCAATCATCCTGCAGCTGGCATCTGTGTGGTAAACCTCAGTGGAGTGAATGGAATGGAATAATGAGACCTTCTTGGACCAGTGATGATGTCATTATAGCCAACAGTTGGCAAACTGCCTCTCCTGTTTCCCTTCGCGTACACCCAGGGTGTTGGGAAAATAATATTAAAGTGCGAGATGCAATATTTATACGCAGAAAATATCTCTGCCAAATTGAACTGAAAAATATATTTGAAGTTTTCATTTTTATGATTTATAATTGTATAAAATATAATATAGCACTAGACCAGGGGTTTTCAACTGATTGTGAACCAGGGACCACCACCCTGACTTACGCCAGGGCTCCACTGGGCGCGTTGCGTCACGCGTGCGTCACGCGTGCGTGCGTCAAAAAACGAACCGGTTAAATTTTATGGTGACGGAGACGCGACGCAACGCGGGCAGTGGAGCTACCCTCCATTGATTAAAAGGGCACATTCCCGACGCTGACGGAGACGCGCCGCAGACGCGCCGCAGACGCGCCGCAGACGCGCCGCAGACGCGCCGCAGACGCGCCCAGTGGAGCCCTGGCGTTAGAATCAACCTGGGGACCTCTGTTGTGTTGGGTGGGGATATGGGCTAAGATTTGTGCTTTTGTAAGTTAACGCTTGCTATGCATCCCATGTGTATACATCCCACTCAACCGTTGACTACTACTGGTAAAATGTCCTAATAATAATGACTCAACCAGACAATCCGCTGCACTTTCTTGAACTCCAACTACATGGATGGACTCATCACAGGTCACCAGGTCATTCAGTTCACGGTTTCTATTGGAAAGAACATTTAAAACAAATCAACAAATCCTACATTAATAAATGCATGGTCAGGGACCACATGCAATACCTCCACGGACCACCAGTGGTCAAATCAAGTTTAATATGATATTTAAACTAGATTAGAAATGACTTCCTGATTGTCTTGAATGAGATTAACAAATTACTGTATCTCACCACACAAACCCTTTGTGCCTGTGTTATGTTATAGGCCAATTCCGGCATCATTTTAACAGCTTGTGCCATGTATTTACTGTAGCTGGTCATACTCTCCAAATAAATAATAATCACCCAGAATGACAAAATAGGAACTTGTTGAAAGTGGTTCAATATTTTAACATTTAACCAATACTTTGGAACATGCTTTTGGTCATACAAACTTATCATATATACATTTTAAAAAGCCATTAATTCATCAATGATGTTTATAGAACATGTTTTAGTGAATTCCAAGTAGGCTACCGAAAACATTCGTTTCGACCACACAACGAAATGGTTCCAACTGTCTCTAAACTACTTCACTACAATGTGTTCTATAAACATTATTGATGACTTAATGGCTGTTGGTTTTTGATATTACGTTAAGTCTAAGTGATCATATCTATAGAGTGTCTCTACTAGGCGAGTAAACGCTGCACCGCACAATGTTTTGTAACATGGAGGGAGAGGGAGATTGATGTCCGATTTCAGTGGCGGTTATGCTTGTGCAACTTGACGCATGCAATAAAGTATAAAGAGATAAGGATACTCTGACTATAAACCACTTGAACCCCAGGTCCCCAGCATAAACCATGAATCTACAAACTCACAACGCGTCGCAACCGTAGGTCGCAACGCGCTGTGAGCTCATGGTTGGCCTGGACTGAAGTGTTTTACGCACATTCTCCATGTACAGTCCTTACGGCGGTTTACGCCTACACAAATGTTCAGATTACAAATATAAAGTGCTCACCTCAGGGCCATACAATTCTGCTAGGGCAGGAATAAGTACCGGTATCTTCCGTATTGTTCAATAAAAAGCAATGTTTAATCAGTTTTTGTCCATGCGCTTTCAACTATGCGCCCCTATCGGCTGGTGCATTATAACTCTGATAAAATGGCCACCGATCGGATTAAAACTCTTTTTATTGAACAATGCGGAAGATATGGGTACTTTTACCCACCCGAGGAGGATTGTAACATACGTAGCTCTTATATTTAAAATGTATGTAGACGTTAACGTTCTAAATGGGAAAAGTGCATAAAACAGGTTTAAGTTCCGCCATGACAGACGAGCGCCATGTGAACTATAGCTAAATCGTCTCGTATACGTAATAAGTCAACTTTCCGAGGGCGAGTGTTCCAGATGTCCTTCTGATGGATTTTTATTGGCTGTCAATATTTCTATCATCCAACAAATCGCTCTAAAAGTGATCCAAAGGATCGTGCGCTATTATAACTCTATGGGGAAGACCATTTTGTTTACCCCGGGCTAAAACCGGATGTGACATTTGTGGGCGTTCCTGTCTAGCTTGGTGTGGATGTACACCATGTATACAGTACATGCAGATGAAACAGGAGGACAGGAATGAGCCTGATTCATACTTGTATGTACTTGTATCTACAACACCACGTCGCATCTTGAAGCGACACTCATAAGATGTTGTTCTTCAATGCTGTCCCTGACTGTCTAGTCTTCAGTGGTTCTCAAAACTTTTTAATTTCAAGGACACCCATAATTCTTTCACAGTTACAAACCTGCAAGGGTCCAATAACCTTTTTAAACAAAGCTGATATACGTGAGGCTTTTAACAACCATTATGTATGATTGGAGATCTTTTTGACCCTCAGGTCATGCTGTGACTCGGTTTCAATTAACCCATAACGAAGTATTTTAATGCACTCACACAACTTTGCTCTAAGAAGTCCAAGGGCGAGGAATATATTGATCTGTATCTCTCCTGCATCTTAGTGCACATTTAATTGGCTCCCTGCTTGCTCACTCACACATTTAATCTAACATTTACCTCTCTGGCACAATTCCCGCTATATGGAAAACTGCAGCTTAGCTAAGATTGTTGAATCCTTAGCCAGCTCTCAGTCATGTGCCTTCCTGGATGGATGCAAAGACATACAGTATCCTACCTCAACAATCAGGGTCCAGACCAGTCCACATACTATAACAGCAACAGCACTTGTTGTTAACAAAGGCATTTGATACTGTTGGCTTGGATGACCTCTGTCAGATCTCAGCACCTGAAAGTGTTGAAATCTAACCAAATGGACCTTTAACATCTGGTTAGATATGTATTCTCTGTGACAGTTTTCGCTGTGTGAAGAGGGGAAATGTTGTTGTCAAGTAGAAATTAATGGACACATATATTCACACGTCGAGGCTAGGGCAAGTGCTACGGCAAGTGCTATGGGATAAGATGGAGTCTGAAGAGGTACGTGGGTCTTCAGACTGAGTCTGCAGTTCTGATTGCAATGGGAAGTGCATTCCATTGTTTTGGGGACCAGAAGGGAGAAGAGTTTGGGATGTGGGGAGCGTTGTCCCAGCATTTTTAGTGAGGTTTTGTAGTCCTTTGAGAACACTCTCAAAGGACCACAATGGAAATACACAGTATTTTATACTTTTGGCAGATATTTACAAATAGTTGTATCAATTTTTGTCAATAAAGATGTCAAATCAATGAATCAATTTTAAATAAAACAAGAGGAACAACATTGATTCATGTTCCATTTCACTGATTTCTCCGGGTCACTAACATGAATGTCTCCCTCTCACTTTCTTCTTGCAGGTACGTGGGTGACATTTGGGGGACAGATTACAGATGAGGTATGAAGTAATTTTGTTGTCTTTCATGTCCACTGCATGCCTGTATTGAATCACACTCACATACTACAACAACTAATGTCCACTAGTTCAGGAAACTCTCGTGATCAGGGGTTCTCAAATCTTTTCAGCTCGAGACACAGAAAAGATTTTGGTGTCTTCCAGGGACATTTCTGGAAAAGTTTATATGTTGCACTGACTTATATGTCCCTATATGGTAAATGGTGCATTTATATAGCGCCTTTATCCAAGGTGCTTTACAAATACATAGTGCATTTCATTCACCCATTCACACACACATTTATACACCGATTGCATTGGAAGCCATGCAAGGTACCAACCAGCACATCGGGAGCAATTTGTGATTCATTGTCTTGCCCAAGGACACTTCGACATATAGACAGGAGGAGCCGGGATATATGGAGATCTCTGTATCTGTCATCAGTTTATGACCATATATGGCCATGTGACATGGCTATGTCTGAGACATAGGTCCACCCGCCTGCACGCCCTCCATTAGCCAATTTTAATATAGGATACAATGATCAATCAACAATGGAACTAAATGTCCCGCACATCGAGCGTGTTTTTCGGATATATATATATATATATATATATAGAGAGAGAGAGAGAGAGACTTAATTAACAGGGCTCAATTGCAATACTCAAGCTCCCAGAACGGCTGGGCAATGTTGAAGCCACCGTGGTCAGAAGTGGAACTGCAGGCGGGCGACATACATGCAGGAGCAGAAGAGCTCGCCGCTGGGCCCTGCAGGTTAAATTCATGAATTAATTTGTGACGCAGGACGTGACGTAGAGGTACCACAATATCATAGGAGCCAACCAATCATATCAACGCTCGAGGGTACTACCTGGAAGACTTTGTCAGTCTTCCGGGTCTTTCAAAACCCCACTGAGCAACTTCCATTGAAATGAATAGCAGGGGGTGTGGCTGTCGCTCCTCATCTGCGTTTTAGTTATATATTATAACTCTATGGCAATACCCTTGCAGCCCACTAGGCCACCAGTGGCCCCCGGCCAGGTTGAGGCTGACCACTGGGCTGTGGTGATGTGCATGGTACAGACAGGGGTCATCGTGCTGCTGGGTCAGGCCACTGTCTGTGCCTCTTCCCTCTCACTTCACTGAGATGTAATGTGCTCTGATGTGACTGCTGGACACAATCACACAAACACACTCGTCTCTGTCGGGTGGAAACCTTGGATTTTCCAAAAACGTTTCATTATTTATTTTTTGAGCAGTGCAGCCACTTCAATGCACAGCTTTGTGTGTATGTACTGTACTCTATGTATGTATGTATACGTGCTCAGCTGATTGGCTGAGCACGGAATATGATGTATGATGACGTTCTCAACATCATACATTATCATCATGATATAGGAGGCGCCGCTCACTTTCTTTATAACTAGAAATTATGACATAGTCATATTTGTCAGGTGAAACAAGCACTGTCTGCGTCCCGTCCCGTCCCCCAGATTTTTCCTACCCGTCCGGGGAATCGAACCGGCAACCTTTCGGCAACAAGGGCGCTCCTCTAACCCTTAGGCCACCGCTGCCCAAATTATATATATTGTTATTACTGTTATTATTTTTGTTTCGTTCAAATGTTTGTTTCTGTGTCACAACCTCACGGCCGTTGTTTGCGTTTGTTTCTGACGTTCTGTTCGTGGTTCAATCACTGTGTTTTGTTGTGTCCATGCAGTTAACTCTTAACATTAGCAGCTGTTGTCGCTTCGAGCTGCGGTCTAGAGTGGCTACGGTGCAGGGCAGTGCTTAGGAGGCAGCCAATCATGACTAGGTCGCTACTACGTGATTGGCTACACGAGTGGTTCAGACTCCTATTGGCTTAGAGTGGTGGCATTTAAGACTATATCATCAATCATGACTATAGGTCGATCGCTAATAAAAACGGGCCTGTTGTATGTCAGGTTTCAGTGAGGACGCGTTGTGAGCTTTGAAGTTTGATGAAGTAGGGCATTCATTAATTTACGGAAAAAAGAAAAGAAAAAAAAATGTTGGAATGAGATGAGAAATGTATGCGTATTGTGGTAGAAATAATGAATCAACCAGACAGACAGAAACATCAGACACAGATGGACATAATCACAACAAGACCCGGGCAGACACAGGACCATTGAGGGAGAGTATGTATTATTAGTCTGATGGCGGTTGGCAAGGAAAGAGGTAAATGGAGATGCAAGGTTTCTACCCCGAAAGCAACGATAACATTAATGTGCAGTTAAGTACACACGCCACACACAAATGCACGCACGCACGCACTCATGTAGTAAATTTACCCAGAGAGTGCATGTGCACTGTACAGAGCCACTATCCTGAGGCTGTACTGCCACTAAACTTAACGTGAGTGTTCTATTATAGAGCTAAAATACTGTACCACACACCGGTTCCTTTTGGGTCCATTTGTCAGTGGTGGAAAGTAACTAAGTAAATTTACTGTATAGTACTGTACTTAAAGTGTAAGACCACTTTGGTAGAGGTTTGAGCTGTGTAGTTAATTGCCATGATGTAACTCCAAATGTGGACAAGAAATCTAAAATAATTGCTGTCTAGTGATTAGACATTGATAATTCAAAATGATTAACTCATTAACTTGCATTGTATGTAAATTAACTCATTAACTTGCATTGTATGTAAATTATTAACTCATTAACTTGCATTGTATGTAAATTATTAACTCATTAACTTGCATTGTATGTAAATTATTAACTCATTAACTTGCATTGTATGATGAAACAGCTCTTAAAGTCACTATTAGTACGTTAACTTGCATTGTATGATGAAACAGCTCTCAAAGTCACTCTATTAATACGTAAACAAACAAAGTTGATTCAGACAATATACAGAGCATCACCAAACCTTAGCCCATCCTATGCCCAGCTTTTCAATATACAGAGCATCACCAAACCTTAGCCCATCCTATGCCCAGCTTTTCA
>NC_139706.1:30790988-30896867 GCF_964188405.1 Protomyctophum parallelum
AGGGTGATCACTGGCACACTGGCATAAGTGTGAAGGGTGACCAGATGTCCCCCTGTGCTTGGGACACTCCCTCATTTCCAAGATTTTTCAGGCGTACCACAAATTGAGACCCTGTCCCACATTGTGACTGGCAGGCATCTGTGTTCAAATGCCCTATTGGCCTGAAAATAAGACGTTTTTTTCCAATGGAAATATCCTAAAAAAACAGGGTTGTATTATAATCGGGGACTAGACTATGCAAATATGGGGAGGGACATTGCAGAAAAAAATCTAACACTGACAGTGATATTAGTGTCTACGCGAGGCTATTAGTGGAGCCTCATCTTTACAAGACGTCCTTTGGAGACTGCAGTCATAATTGCGTCAAGCAATACTCTGTGAACTTCAACTCAACTTCAACTTTATTGTCACATCACGGTTTACAGGTTTTTTCTTTTTTTTTAAGCTCCCATCATTTGCATTTTTCAGGAAAGCTGAGAAAAATAGAAAAGACAAGGAAAGCAGGTTAGGTATTCAAATATTCCTGATATGAGTCAAATACAAATACACAATGTACCTACATAGATAGGGTGCATATATTAGAAGAAATGGCAATGGAATGAGGCAACAAATATGTACAGTAGCCTACATGAGATGCAGCAATAGAATAGCAACCAATATAGAATTTAGACCTTTGTGCATATCATGTGCAGGTGAGACATGGCGTACTGTAGCAGCATATATCAGACGTCATTGAAAACATATCTGGCAGTTCAAGTACAGCAAGGTAATTCTGTGCGACAGCCTGTGAAGATCTCACTGTGAACTTTACCAGTGAACCTTCAGCCCGGTATCTCTACACTGACGCCTTACAAGCTTGTAGATTGCCTTAAATGTTAGCCCCAGAATTGGGAAGCAAAAAAAGTGCGTATGTCAGGGTATTCTTTTGTCCTTCCTCCATTTCACTCCCTATGGGTGCTCTTTCTTCCCCACTGCGTACCGCTCGCTCTCTGTTCTCTCCTGATGTGTTGTCAGGAAACAGGCAGCAAGGAGAAGAATTAATTGTGACGGTCTGTGACCGCAGTGTTTTCTGCAGCAACATGCTCTCAGAGAGAGAGAGAGTGAGAGAGACAGAGAGACAGAAGAGATATAAAAGTAGACAGCCACAAGGAGGTTGGAAGAGGGAGTGAAACTACAATAGTAATACATGTTATTTGTCTTGGCAAGATGCTATTTGCAGCTGACATTTTCGAATATAAAATTGTCCCTCTTAAACGAAAGTATAGACACTGAGGAACACAATAACAACACGTGCATTTAGTTTTCGAAGGTACTTTTTAAAGTTTCAATCAAGAATAGAGCTACTCTGGGGAAGAAGACAAAAACAGACTCCTACAAAATACTGTAAGCGTCAGCTGTTGTTAAGGTATCAATTTCTATTCTGAGGCCTTGCCAGCGGCCAATTAAGACTTAAGATTCAGCAGAATATAGCTGTCACAGTGGAACTGTGGAAGAGCACAATCCCATGATGAATATAACCTTAATGATAATAATCTGAGTTTTGGCTGAGCCCTGATTGCTGTTGGCTCACAGTTGGCCATGTTGCTGTTAATTGCCGCATTAAAAATGCAGTGGGCTTGAATGTGATCAGACTCAGCACTTTAGCGATTGAGGCTGAGGTCGTTGTTCACTCACTCAGCCCCATCTGGTCGGTTGTGATGTGTTAGCGAGGGTAAGTGAGGTACACAAGGTGCTGTGCATGTGGCACAAACCAGTGGAGCTGTTGTTCTGAGAAAATTCCCCATTGCTTGCATATTCTTTAATAATCATTATCGTAATCTCTCTCTTTTTGGGGAAAAAAAAATATCAGACCCGTCTGAAGTGAGTGGTACTGTACTGTACTGTACTGTACTGTACTGTACTGTACTGTACTGTACTGTACTGTACTGTACTGTACTGTACTGTACTGTACTGTACTGTACTGTACTGTACTGTACTGTACTGTACTGTACTGTACTGTACTGTACTGTACTGTACTGTACTGTACTGTACAAGCCCTCCTCCCTGGCCTGTGTGTGTCTGTCTGTGTCTGTGTGTTAGGCTGTGCAACAGTGACACTTGGTTGTGACATTATTAGTTACTGGAGTCTGACTAGCCTGGCCCAGCCAGCGTGATTTCTGGTCTAGAGGGCCAGAAATTGGTTCACCGATCTGAGCGCCCGCCCCCCTCCTCACCTCCCATACCTGGTAGAAAACAGCGGAGAACACTGACGTCACCAGATTTGGAGCGACGCATTTTTCTCTATTGCTCTAAAAGTACATTAGAGACATATTAAAATTGGGTCATGGGATTTGAAACTGTCTGAATATTTTACAGTGTGGTAGACTGCTCCCATAAATGAATTATTACTCCTGCTCTAGTGCCTAATAAAACGGCACTGTACACATGGTATACATATAGCCTATGGTATTTATGTATATTTATTTGAAATATGACTGTATTGGAAAGTAAGAGACCCATGAATGAAGTGCAAGCAAATAAATGAAGGAATGTATCATTCAATCAATCAACCAAACAATCCTCAGAAGATCTGTCTATAGTGTTGTTGTGTGCAGGATTCAAATTTATTGGGGGATGGGGGTTAAATACATGCCTCTGCTTTTGATGATAATATTTATTATTATTATTATTTTTAACCCTGGCTATGTGCCTCTGTGTTTCCAGAGATTGTACGGGCCATGACTTATGTGATCAACCAGGGCATGGCCATGTACTGGGGAACCTCTCGATGGACGGCCATGGAGATCATGGTGAGCACACAAAACTACTTTTATCTCTCTCAACTTCAAGCCAGCAATACATTCAGATAAGCTACTCTGTGAAATGTCATTGTGTAAAATGCAAATAATGCTGCACTGTTTTTGCGTCATTCCATATCCATACCATTCTCATTATGATGCAACTGCCCTCTCATGGTCTGAACAACAACATAGCACTTCCTACATGCTAGTGTTTTCTTATGAGCCATCCCGGGTGTTATTTCTGAGCACTCTGGCGTGTGTGTGTGTGTGTGTGTGTGTGTGTGTGTGTGTGTGTGTGTGTGTGTGTGTGTGTGTGTGTGTGTGTGTGTGTGTGTGTGTGTGTGTGTGTGTGTGTGTGTGTGTGTGTGTGTGTGTGTGTGTGTGTGTGTGTGTGTGTGTGTGTGTGTGTGTGTGTGTGTGTGTGTGTGTGTATGTATGTACACACAATCTATGTAAAGTGCTTTGGATAAAGGCACTATAAAATGCACCCACCATAACCTAGGCTGGGGTGGCCCAAAAGACTTAATTATGAAATTGTAGTAAATTGTAAAAGTATTGCAATTCAAGTGAGATTTGTGCTTAGTTAGTATATTTAGTTCTATTATGGTGATTTTGCCGCTCCCCACAGACTTTTAGGGCCAAAACAAACGCTCACACGGCTTGCCGTGTGACCAAAAAGGCCTGGGGCCTAAAGAATTACTCTAGCCCAGGGGCCTCAACTCCTAGAAATCCGGCACTGGATACCTGGGCATATACATTGACAATAAACACATATGGAATGTTCAATGTCTGACAATAAACACACATGGAATGTTCAATGTCTGACAATAAACACACATGGAATGTTCAAAGTCTGCTCTAACACTGCTTTTACTGTACATTCATAACATACATAGGTGGATTTGTGTACCGTGTATGTATGTATGATTGATTGAGCTCTGATCAAACAGTCTGGATTCAAGTGGCTCTGTTGAGAAGCTGGGGAGATTCAGCTACAATATTAAGAAACAACACAGAGCATACCTCAGAAAGATATGAGCTTCAGGAACACTTGTGAAAATGATAAGAAGAATACCTCGAAGGATATTAGCGGGGATTAATTTATACAGGCTGACATCATCAAGGGTAGCCTATCTGCTTCTGCTACAGTATACAAACATTCTGTAGCAGGTATCCCTGAAGTCAGCTTGTTGAAATGTTGGTAATTAAAATTATCTCTGTGGATCTACATTGAGTGTTTTGTATTATTCCATCTTTGAATCTTGTTGCCAGTATCAGCATTCAGCACCTTACAGAGACTGTGGTCCGTACAGTACTTTCTTGCTTATACAACAGCACATTTTGACAGTGATGGGAATGAGTCAACAATAGGTTGAAATTGCTTTACTGCATGAGATATTACGTGAGTATTTACTCACCTAATGAGCCAATACAAACTGATGATTTGATGTCTGAGAACATGGTTCTAAATGCTCATTGCAAACTGTGGAGAATATTGGTGTCCATGAGAGGTAATATTGTTTTCTCTGGAATGCAATACCAACGCTGAGGGTACAGGGTAGGCCAAGATCGAACCATTATGGCTTGTTGTGAGCTTGTAGATCAGCAATTTTTAGATGACATGTTGACATGTTGTGTTGTAATGTAGAGGGAAATACAAGCTGGTGGTAGTTAGGTAAAATTCCAGTGCAACACGATGTTCTACCTGAAAAGATATTTCCACCGTGAGAAAACATGTATTGATTGATGCAATTTTCTGAAGCGTAATCGGTCACAATAATGTGAAGATAACAAAGAACCCACCAAGTCGTGCGATTAGTCACACACGTTACCGCAGTGAAATATTTGTTCTCCGCATTTGACCTCTTGGAGCGGTGAGCCACAGCGTGCGCCGTGCTCAGGAATCATTAGTTGATTTGACCCAATCCAACCCATTGATGCTGAGTGCCAAGCAGGAAGGGATTGGGTCCCAATTTTACAGTCTTTGGTATGATCCGGCCCAGGATCGAACCCCCAACCTCCCAGTTTCAGGGCGGACACTCTAACCACAAGGCCACTGTCTGCTATCTTTTCTGCTATCCTTTCTTGAGTTTTTATTACACAATACTTACTTTTCAATCTGACTTATCCTATCTATTGATGATAATATCATGAAGGGTAGAACAACATGCTCTATGGTGTGTGGGGAAGAGGTGTTTTAATTGATGGAGGCACATTTTGACAGACTTTGATTCACTGCCCAGCAAATAGCCTCTCCATTAACCTTCCTGTTTAATTTGTCACTTGCACAGGGACATGTTCCAAAGCATTGGAAGCATAACAAATATGTCTACATAACAAATATTTAATATAAGATAGACGGTTCCCGTCTGACAGCGATGATATAGAAGTGGACATTCTACTGTGTCTATTGTAGATATGACCAACTGGGACAGATGGCAAAGTTGGGGCTTTATTTATAGATTTTAGTGCTCCATTTGATCTGGTTGCTCATAACATATTAATGGACAAACTTTGCATTACGGTTTCCAGGAAACTGCATTAACTGGGTGAACTCTTACTACTAATACTTCATTTCAATTTAACTTATACGCCTTTTTCCACTCATATTTATGTCCAGCACTACACTATTAGCTGATGACACTACTGTGTATAAAGCATGAGCAGCATAAATAGAGGAGGCCTACTAAATATTAATCACTGGATCAACAAACTTGTTTACCAGGAAAACTAAAATGATGATGCTTGGACCTAGGAAAAGGTGGCTTGTATTGCAAATATATGTGTCTATGGGTTTGAAGTAATTTACTTATGTACAAATATTGTTTATTTATGTTGGTATCTATTAAAGACAAAGTATATTAAGTTAAAGGTAAAGTTTAACTAAAGTTAAAGAATAACTAAAGTTAAAGCATAAGGTCGCGAATACAAGCGGACAAAATGAGTTTTCTTTGACGGGTGGCTGGCATCTCCCTTAGAGATAGATAGGGTGAGAAGTTCAATCACACGAGAGAGACTTGCTGCTTCTTCGCCTGGAAAGGAGCCAGCTTAGGTGGTTTGGGCATCTGATTAGGATGCCTCTCTGGCGTCTCCCTAGGGAGGTCCTAGAGGCACATCACACTGGGAGGAGACCCCAGGGCAGAACAAGGTGCAGTTGGAGGAAACACATCGACTCACTGAACTTGGAACGTCTCGGTATCCCCCAGGAGGAAGTCACTAATGTTGCCCTGGAGAGGGAATCTGGAGCTCTCTGGTGGAGCTGTTGCCCCCGCAACCCGACTACGGATAAGCGGTTGAAGATAGATGGATGGATGGAAGTTAAAGATGTTTTTATGTTTGAGGAATCTTTTTTGGAATAATCGCCCAGTTCTAAATCAAATCAAATGGCCTTATCTTAACCATATGAACCCTAGCGTCCCTCTTATGGCCATATCATAATAGGCGAATATTCGGCCAACATTTTGCAAAAATATCAGATCTGCAAGCTCACAATATTCGGCAAAGAACTTGATGTAGAGCAGAAAAAGGAGTGGACCGGGTATAGACCTCTGGGAGATCTAGGCCAACAAAATATATGGTTTAAGACAAGTGGCTAAAAGCACAGTGAAGTGAGAGGAGAGACTGATCGGGAGGGCAAAAGAATGAGAGGAAAGAGGATGAAATCTACAGGCTGACGCATTAAAGGACAACTTTAGTTTTTTTCAACCAAGGTTCATGTTTTAGGTTATTAGAGAAACTAAAAGATGAGTGTTAATCTTTTTTCATTTGCTGCTTTCTTTCGTTTTAGGGATTTTAGCTGTTTTTGACAGGGGGGCGGGGTCATTCGAGCATGGGGCTAAATATGCATTTTTTAACACAATTTTATGGTGATTTATTTTTGTATGGTTTACTATAGTCCTAATAAACGCCAGGAAATTACATCTGGCCACAAAAGATCACAGGATCTACTGAATGTGAAGGTAGCCTACAGGGAGAAGGCTTATACTGTGTGTATAGGCTCAATATGTCAGTTTGTCACATTCAATAGATCCCGTGATCTTTTGTGGCCAGATGTAATTTCCTGGCGTTTATTAGGACTATAGTAAACCATGAAAAAATAAATGACCATAACATTGTGTTAAAAAATACATATTTAGCCCCATGCTCGAATGCCCCCGCCCCCCTGTCAAAAACTGCTCAAATCCTTAAAACGAAAGAAAGCAGCAAATGAAAGAAAATTAACACTCACCTTTTAGTTTCTCTAATAACAACCTAAAACATGAACCTTGGTTGAAAAAAACTAAAGTTGTCCTTTAAGAGCTTGTAAGTTTGCCTATTTTCGGTTATTATTTTAAGCATTTGTAGGTCAAACTAGAAATATGTTCAGAAGCATTTTCCATAAAAAACTGTCTCAAATGTTGACTTTCTTTTAAGGTTAGGTCTGCGACTTCTTCAACTGGTTGGCAGTATGTAGAACCTTAGGAACAACATGACTAAAACACCATGATGTTTCACAGATTATATTCTGCTTGAATCCATGGGAAAGAACAAAGAGTAAGTGAATGCTCTGGGGAGGATTGTTGGAAATAAAGAAGTGAAGGATTCCAGAGGGATGGTAGTATCCTCCAGTACTGTTCCTGACATCTCTTTCAGTATGCAGTAGGCCTACTCATCTCTTTAACTAACTGGTTCTCAAAGTCCAGTCTGGGCACCCCAGAGGTCCTTGAGGGGGGTTCCAGGGGGGCCCCATCAAAATAAGGAACAGTTTCAATTAAGCCTTATTTCGTTTTTTAACATTTTTGACAAATCTTCTCTTGTCCCTGGCACAACATTTTTTAGTCGGTTCTGAGACATAATGATGAAAGTGGTGAGGTGTAGCCAATAGCCATGGGTTTGATGTGGTTATTGAAAGAGAATAACAATGACTTCTCAGTGTACATGACAAAGGAGCCACAAGCGCACACACACGTGCCTGCTCGCACATGACAGCAGCAACATGATCTTTATAATAATGCCAAATAGCCCAAGAATTCACTGTCACTGTCACATAGTGTTGACAGCAGGCCTACACGATAATAGAGTGAGTCTGCTAATGATTAAGAAGCTGTGTGTGTGTGTGTTTGTGTGTGTGTGTGTGTGTGTGTGTGTGTGTGTGTGTGTGTGTGTGTGTGTGTGTGTGTGTGTGTGTGTGTGTGTGCGTGTGCGTGTGCACGTGTGAGAGAGAGAGTATGCGTGCAATCTGTGCATGCATCTATTCCCTATGGCTTTGACTTTTTCTCCAAGACATTATGGAAATCTAGGTAATCCCATATATGTGTGAACTGGAATGCAAACAGTGTTGTGATAGCGGATATTGATTTGATGAAGTAAGCTGCAGTTGGAGTTTATTTCACCTTGTGTCAAGTGTAAGTTGAAGTTAGCGTGCACTGTTCACCTTGTCTGCCCTTCTGTCTTTGCATCAGTGTATCTTGATTGATTCCCTGTTTATTATCCAACAACTTCATCACCCTGTCCCTCTTGCGCTCCCGCCCACTGCACAAGGAAACAAAGAGCTCTTTATAATATTGTCTCTTTCGGGTGGAAACTGTCCAAAACTGTTACTTTCATGATTCAAAGTGGCAAAAGTAGCACATCTACTCTACAAGCTAGTTTTGAGCTTGTGACACTGTAGTGTATGAAGTAGGGCATTCATTTACAAAAGAAACACAACACGTTAGAATATGGAGATAAGAATAGATAGAATTCTGCCCGATAGCATCGATATATACTGTATGTCACTCACAGTACGATTGGGAAACGAGTCAGATTGGAAAAGGTGCACTCGGTTTCACCGTTGGAGTCTGAAGGTGACTTGAGCCACGAGAGGCACCGTCGAGCTAAAGCGAGCAAGTCTCCGGGCCAAATGTAAATCATTACCACTCCAAGCTAACAGCCAAGTGGTCCCTACTTCCTACCCCCTACCCTAGCCTCGGTCCCAGGCTTACTTATCTGCGAAAAGAAAAGCCTGGTCACAACCTAAGGCAGAGAAGCTATCGGCGGTTGTATCCTCCGGAACAGCCGTCAAATGTATTTCCCCCGGATACGATATTTTCCAGACCAATCACAACACTTGTTTTATTCGCGGAGAATGTAAACTGATTTGTAAAGCATCAACGATTTCACTTCCGCTAAAATCCCGCAACTTCCGCTGATAGTCTTTTCAGCTTAGGTCTTGCCCAGGGTGCCCCTACCCCCGTTCAGTCTACAAACACTATGGTTAGCCACTTAGCTTTAGCGCCTAGTAGTAGCTCCCATTTGGGAATTGTTTTCCGCTTTGCCACGCGATGTTGCTGCTCTCCGAAATGTTATTATTTATTATTATTATTATTTATGCTGCATTCACATGGAATCAGGCAAACGGCAAAACCTGCTGGACGGCACGGAACGGTAAAAAGTTTAAATATTTTAACATTGATGCCGTCTGCCGTTACCGTCGCCGGTTCGGGCTGCCGTGCCGTCCTGTTCCGTTTACCGTCTACCGCTTGCCTGATCCTATGTGAATGCAGCATTAGTATTGTTATTTCGCGTCGTTGGAGTTTTGAGACTGAGAATGAGATGCCTTGGCTTGCATCGCCCTCTAGTGATGATTACTAAGATCAAGGAAACGAGTGCGCCTTTTTCAATCTGACATGAATGGAATGAAGTAGCGCACTGTGCAATGCAAACTAACAGGCGAGTGCGCTCCCGGTGCGCATTTCCGAACGCACCCTAATAGATCTTTGTAATATACACGTAGAGAGATGGTTAAATGATATAAATAGATCTTTGTGCATGCATCATGTGCAAGTGGTTAAAGGAAACAAAAGATGTCATGAAAGTGGAGCCACAACCACAACATAGGGATATAAAACCAAAACAAGATATAAGAATAAACCGAAGCGGAATTTTTTCCGAGGTGGTTGCGCAAAATACATTTGTTTTAGGTTCCCCTTTGATGTAGAGTACTGTACCGCTGTCACCTCACTTTCATGGTCCATAATCTGTGTTTCTGCATAGCCACACCATGCTCTTACTGTAGCCTATGCTTAGCCCAAACATTTAGATTCTCGTAGAGGTTTTTTTCGATTCTGACGAATCTCTCTACGAGAGTCTAAAAGTTAACCCCGCCCCTGACGTCGAAAAGGAACGTTTGTGCCTCAAAATCACTCTTACCTTGTACAAATGCAAAATCTAAGCTGCTTTAAATGTTGCCCCACTTGTTTGTGATCTGTGCGCACCCATATTAAACACTGCACATGCTTATTTTTCAATAAAAAAGGTATTTTAATCCACTCTGTTTCTGAATCCTCCATTGTAAATGCGGTAAACGGCGCAACAGAATATTGCCCACGCCCCTAGCGGCCAGGGTTCTCTTGCGCATTTACAATGGAGAGAAAAGCAAGATGGCCGCCAGATTCCGAGACAGAGTTGATTAAAATACCTTTTTTACTGAAAAATAAGCATGTGCGGTGTTTAATATGGGTGCGCACAGATCACAAACAAGTGGGGCAACATTTAAAGCAGCTTAGATTTTGCATTTGTACAAGGTAAGAGTGATTTTGAGGCACAAACGTTCCTTTTCAACGTCAGGGGCGGGGTTAACTTTTAGACTCTCGTAGAGAGATTCGTCAGAATCGAAAAAAACCTCTACGAGAATCTAAATGTTTGGGCTAGCCTATGCTGTATGTTCTGGCTGACAGTTAGTTTATACTTGTACACAAATTATTTCACGATGCATTGCACTCTTCACTTTAAAATAAAATACCAGTAAGTGAATCTCTCCCTCTCTGTCTCTGTCTCTCTCTCTGCAGGAGGCTTATTCCGTGGCCAGACAGTTTAACCTGGTCCCTCCAGTGTGTGAGCAGGCAGAGTATCATCTGTTCCAGAGGGAGAAGGTGGAGGTTCAGCTGCCCGAGCTGTACCACAAGATAGGCAAGTGTTCTGCACTGGGTGAACCCTTCACTTCTACTGCCAAACCATATCGTTTTCAGTGGTGGAAAGAGTACTATTTTGTTTTTTACTTAAAAGTATCAACACGGCAATGTAGAAATACTCAGAATTTACTAAATGTACTTGAGTAAAAGTACTAAAGTCTTGGTATCAAAATGTACTTAAAGTAGGCTACCAAAAGTAGAAGTAGTCATTGTACAATATGTCCCATTTCACAAGTTTTCAAAGGAATAAAGTAAGTAAAGAATATTAAGATTACATAAGTGTAAAGACCACTTATGATCTGACCTGGCCCAGCTGATCTACATTTCCTTAAATCAGTCTCTTATGACGTCAGGTAGCCCAGGAACCTTGTCTGATCAAACAAGTCCACCAGCAGGGAATTTGACCATGACACAATTACATCACTTCTGAATTAAATCTTGACCACTTGAACCTTAGCATTCCTGTTTTGGCCAAAAATAGACGACCGACAAGTTCACAACGTGTGGAGGGAAAAAGAGCGCGAGTTGTAGGCAACTCATGTCCAGTTTACTGCATTCATATTGCAACATCCCCTTGCCATTTTTAGTTTGAGACCATAACAATGTGGTGATGCAAGATACACAGTACATTAGGAGTTAAAAATTAAATCTAGTACATATTGATATTAGTTATCCATAATATAGCACTGGGCCGGGTCCTACAAAGAAACCTATTGTTCTCCTGAATATCTCCAACACAGTCAAACCACCTGAGAGTTAACACTTTTCTCCATGGTGACAGGGGTAGGGGCGATGACGTGGTCTCCACTGGCATGTGGCATCATCACAGGGAAGTACGAGAACGGTATCCCAGAAACCTCCAGGGCCTCCATGAAGGTAAAATATTATATATATATATATATATATATATATATATATATATATATATATATATATATATATATATATAATTTATTTTTATTTTTTGAGGGGCGCTAGCTTTGTGTGTATGAGCCGTGTTTGTGTTTGTAGAATGTGATGATTTCATTTGATTGGTTGAGCACGGAATGTATGATGATGTATGACGATCTAGTATGATGATAAGAACGCCCCTCACTGTGAGTGTGATTGTTTTTGGGGACAATTGACTAATGGTGGTTAATCTAACCATTTGTAACTCTGTCTAATGGTTGTACATTCTCAGAATTAAATTGACACTGGGGAGTTTTCTATCGTAGCCTATCAATTCATGTCTAAATTTATAAAGCACTTATACAATCTAGGCTACTTTAATCTACCAAAGTGCAGACTAGGACGTAGCTAAACCACACATAATAGACATAAACAACAAGAGACACAGCTCACTTCTCTCCCCCCCCCCCCCCCCCACCCCCTTCCTCTGTGTGGAACTAACTCACTGGCTCCCTCGCTGTACATCTCTATACCCACTTCTCCCTTTCTGTTTCTCTCCCCCTCCCCTCCCCTCTCTCCCTCTCTCTCTCTCTCTCTCTCTCTCCCTCTCTCTCTCTCTCTCTCTCTCTCTCTCTCTCTCTCACCCTCCCCCCTCCCTCCCTCCCCCCTTCCTCCCTTCCCTGCTCCCTCTCTTCTCGCTGGGCAGTCGTACCAGTGGCTGAAGGATAAGATAGTAAGTGATGATGGCAGGAAACAGCAGGCCAAGCTGAAGGAGCTGGGCCACATTGCAGAGAAGCTGGGCTGCACCCTGCCTCAGCTGGCTGTGGGTAAGATGCATAGAGCTGTAGACAAAGTAGAGGGCAGACACCCGTCACTCTTTTTGCTCAATTTGCACACTCAGAGTTACAGTCCTGTAAGGGTTCATTTGGAGCCCCTGGACCCCACTTTGAAAAACACTGTCTTCTGTCATTCTTGGGGATTCCCAAATTTCCCACCCTGGTAGTGTTTCAATTACTGCTCTTTAATTCTATCTGTCTTGTGCATTTCTTGCTAAAATCTACATTTCCACATATACTTTATTAGTTGTATTAGTATTAGTTGTACAGTATAATATAAAGTCATTGGGCATTTGGGCAAACACAAATGCCCTTTTAGAATAGAAATATCAAATAAAGGTCAAAGAGAAATAAGTGGTCTCTATTTCAGCCAAAGATGACAGCAGTGCACCACCTGGTGGTTGCTGTTTGAATGGCCATTATTGAAATCACTTCACATGCTTCCACAGCTTTCATTATCACAAGCTGTCTTTCAGTGGGGAATTGTAGTTTTGTCATATAATTATGCTAATTATACAAGCACATTTAATTCAGCTGAACTGTAATGAGTTTAGTTCAGACTCAATAAAGCCTTCTATTGTTTGTATGAATAAAACATGATCTCTCTGTGTCTCTCTCAGCATGGTGTCTGAGGAATGAAGGAGTGAGCTCAGTGTTGTTGGGCACATCCAACCCTGAACAGCTCACTGAGAATCTAGGGGCTATACAGGTGTGGACGCACGCACGCAAACACACAAACACACAAACACACAAACTCAGACAACACTAATAACCTCTGTTGTATTCTGCTGCCTGACGTGTCTCCTAATTTCCCTCCCTCCCTCTGCTCCCAGGTCCTTCCTAAGATGACGTCTCATGTGGCGTCAGACATTGACCACATACTAGGCAACAGGCCATACAGTAAGAAGGATTACCGCACCTAGACCACTGGGGTGGACTAACAAAGGACACACGGTGTCCTGATGGCCTGGTGTCCTGTCCTACCTATCTACTTACCCATCGTACCACCACTGTGGGTCCACTGTCTCAATGCTCCTGTCCATGGTTTTCTCCTTGGGCCACTGCCCAGCCCAACTCAGCCTTGCGAAAACCATCATAACCTAACCTAGTCTGTTTAAGACTATACCCCTGTTTAACTCAGCTGCACCTAACCAAATTATCTGCAGTTCAGCACAGACAAGAAAAGCCTAACCTATAGCCTTCCACAGCCTAACCTGAGTTTAGTCGAAGCCAGTCCAGTTCATCTTACCTAACCAGTGTCTCAGCCCAGATCAGCTCAGCTATACCCTGTCCTGTCCTGCCCTGCCCTGCTCGGCTATACCCTGTCCTGCCCTGCTCAGCTATACCCTGTCCTGTCCAGCTCAGCTATACCCTGTCCTGTCCTGCCCTGCTCAGCTATACCCTGTCCTGCTCAGCTATACCCTGTCCTGTCCAGCTCAGCTATACCCTGTCCTGCCCTGCCCTGCTCAGCTATACCCTGTCCTGCTCAGCTATACCCTGTCCTGTCCTGTCCTGTCCTGCCCTGCTCAGCTATACCCTGTCCTGCCCTCCTGTCCTGTCCAGCTCAGCTATACCCTGTCCTGTCCAGCTCAGCTATACCCTGTCCTGTCCTGTCCTGCCCTGCCCTCCTGTCCTGTCCAGCCTAAACCTGCTCATCTGAGCTCAGAGCAGCTTCCTAGATCCAGGTTACTGTTCTATGCTGAGTACAACTCTGTTCAGGCCAGGGGCCCTGTTTATAAACAGTTAATTAATTAATTTATTCATTATTATTTGTATCTGCCACAGCAAGGACTGATATTGAAACCACTAGCTCCAGGTGTTTGCCGCTGGCATTATGGACCTGCAGAACAGGATAGATCCAGTTAGGATCCCTCCTGTTCTGCAGGTCCTTAATTGCTGAAAGTGTCCTTTCAGATAATTTCTGAACTGGTTGTAGTGATGCTTGGCTATTTGCAGGCAAATGCAGCATTATGGCCATTATTATGCACCAGAATCATTTAATATACTAAGTTCAGTAAGTTCCAATATTTCTCAGTGGAAAAGAAAATGCCTGCTATATTATAACTACAGAGGCCAAATTCATCTAACCCTTTCAATTTATGTTACATGTAACTTTTTGCTTGAATCTTTTTTCATATTCACATTTTCACATATTTAAAGCCATGGATGCAGCTGAATGTAGTTCTCTTCCTTTCTCTCTCTATCTCTCTCTCGCATGCACGCACACACACACACACACACACACACACACACACACACACAAACACAAACTTAGAAGTGCCCCAGGATTTGGAGCTTTCCAATGTGCTGCGCTGCATGCCAAATACTGTGGGCTTTTTATCTGGATAAATCAATATTCTCACAACTCACACACCTCAAAATCAAAAGACATTAAACATCAAAGTGGAAGCATTTCCCCCACAGAGCAAGGTTTAATGACGACCTGGTTCTCAAACGTATTTATTTCAGGGACCCCTATAACCCTGAAGAAAAATCGAATTCTCGGTTGTCGAGTTCAAAGGATATTGTGTTGCATGTGGTTCGTCTCTTGAAGTTCTTTACAAAGGCCCCATAGACCATTTAAAATGAACTGAACTGGAGTTTCAGACTCCCAACTCAGCCAAACCACGTTATCCAATAACCATCCAATCTAATTTCATCTACTCTTGTCTGATAGGCAGAGAATTCTACCTATATTAATATTAACCAATAGATGCATGTCAACTCACCTTGTCTGGTGTTCTTTAGTTATGCTCACCACAACAAAGCAAATATAATAGAATACCAGAAGGGTTTAGAAGAAATATACAATAAGCGTCTAGAGTCTAAGCCATTTCTAACCAATTTACTGACAGTGACCACACCCACCCTCCCCCGTGAAGCCAGCTGAATTGAGGATTATGGGACACTGAGTTTAAGTGGGACTCTGTGTTGGGGAAGAGTGAAGCATGATGTACCCAGTGGTCCTATTGAGCCAGTGCAGCCCTGCTTCTGTAGATCATAGAAAAGAGAAGCGGACTGTGTATCCTCTCGATTCGCATCCATCGTGGAGTCTCTTTATTGCCTATGAACTGAACCTGCTTTTTTGATTGCCGACATGAACCATAGGGTTATGTTCTCACCTATACAGTAGATATTATACCTAGTAGTAAATACAAAGATTTGACTACCTATCAGACAATGGTCACAGTAACAGCTATAGCTTATTACTGTGGCACTGAGAACAAAGCTAGGTACAGTGTTTTAACAGTCAAAAACCCATGGCAAAGGGTACAGTTTTTTCTTTTTGTGAATTATTGCAGAGAGTTTCTCTGGCACATTTCTGAGGTAGTAATTTTGTTTTGGGAAATTCCAGGGAGCATACGTGTGTACATAAAACGATATGGCGAGCATTGTAACATAAGGGAAAAAACAACCTCAAGCCTCTTTTCTTGCAAATGTAAGCTGTACTGTATGAATAACATATATAAATAAAAATGTAAATAGTGATTTGTTTGTTTTCTCCTCAGCCGTATCAATGCATTCTTTGCGTTTTGAGTCCATTCTGCAACCTTATATTAACATTTGATTAATGATGAACAACCACAACAGAGATGTGTTTTCTCTAGTTGGTTCAGCACCCAAAGCTCAGGCATGTGTCTTCTTGTTGTTTCTATGTATAAATACTGGAGTTTTCCAAGAGTGTACCATGACAATATATTATTGGCCAGATTCCACAAATCAATTACAACTGCCTCAGGGAATGAGTTCAGTATTGAGCCGAGGATTTAATTAACTGATTTAGCCTGTATCACTTCCTAGTAACATTGTGGTAAAGACAAAGTCCTCCAATATTTAACTCACTAAAATCTGATTTCAGCAACTGCGGATTATTGCATAGTAATGTAAAATGTTTGCTTTTTTATTATTTGAAAACATTTTATAATGGTGAGTATAGCTGATCTACAATCTCACAATGCAAAGCAAGCGTTGTGAGTTTGTAGATCTATTACTTGTATGTGTATGCTGAAGTAGAACATCCATTTACAAAAAAAACAAGTTGAAATATTAATATTTGGGCTGAGACACCAGTTAGGGTTAGGCTGTGGAAGGCTTGGTTAATTTCTGCCCAACCGCAACAGTATACTAAATTCAGTTAGAAACCTGGATACAGTAACTGCGTTTTTGTGAAATGGGTTCCTTGTGCATTACTGGAACAAAGATCATAGGGGCTACTATGATTAAAACTCCATGTGGGGAACACAAATCTGGGACATTTAATTTCAGATTTCACATAACAAATAAGATTTTTGAGCAGGAACAAAATGCCCACTCTTGAATTCTGGTTGCAAGTGTGGGATCTGCTTCTTTGTATGCCATCTTTCTTTGGCGTGATCCTTAAACAAAATTGTAATTTTGGGCATGCAATTACTTTTTCAAAAGTTAGCAAAATAGCTGATCAAGATCACAGCATGCTACATGACTCTTTGCAGTAAATATAGTACAGTCAATAATGCATTTTAGGACTTGGCCTGGCTGTGAATACTAGTCAGCCAAATCAAGTGCCTTGATTTGAGTTGACCTTGCTAAACCCTGTTTTGGGGGGAGATCAGGTGTGAAATTTGGCTGTCTCTACTTCACACACACTACTCTTTAAATTAATACTATTATTTGGATATGGATCATTGGACGACCTGCTCTACCTCCTGAGCCAGTCGCCCGTTGTGTTTAACATTTCAGAATTCTACCAAATACATAGAGAGGAAGACAACAAGGTTACAGAAGATGGGGTCCAATCTGGCCCCTTTTATTTGTACAAAAAGAGACAGAAAGACAGACCTGAAGACATAGTCCAGGTGCTTGGTCATGAATTTCATGAAGCTGAAATGGCATGGTTATTTTTTTACTCCCAAACTTACATACATGCCCACTTTTAAAGAAAAAAATAAACCCCTCCCCCACCCCTTTGTTCCCTCCTTATTTATTTATTTTCTGTTCATGGTTCACTTTGAGCCGGTGGACAGCAGAGCAATCAGTCCGGATGAGGCGCTGATGGACAGAATGTAGTTACTGGAGAACAGTGGGTTAAGGCAACAACACTCATCATGGTAAAGATAGATCATGTATCGCACAGCTTGTATGCCTATATACATAAGACATATGACAGACAGACAGACAGACTGACAGACTGACAGTCACTACCGACCGGGGAGGTGGACTGTCGGCGGGCTGACAGGTGCTGGGCATCTCCTCCCTGTCCCCTCAGAGGGGGGTAGAACCAAGCAAAATCGAGGGTTACTGCGACCATCGGCTAATTATATAAAAAATAGATTATTGAAAGTCAGCCAGTCATAGTTTTAAGCCAGCTCACTCAACTTCCAGCTCTTTCCTCCAAAGGTAGGATATGCATGCCGTAATGTCGCTGCGCTGCCATTAATGAATTATAATAGGTTACTGTAGCTGTAGGCTACTACATTGATCTCATCATGTCATGAAATCAATCAAGTTTGGTGCCTCAGCATTCCCCATGGCATTCAGAGTCAGACAGACGACAGTGAGATGATAGTAATCTAAAGGAGAGTCTTCCCCCCATTAATCAATGCAGCTATAATAAAAAATATCAGATATATTTTTTACCTCTGCAAAGCCGAGTGTGCAATTTTATAATATAATTGCCAAGTATTGGTCCTGCGCTAACTTAAATAAATAAGTGAACTAGAGGACCTCATGGATAGGACCTCATGGTCTTATCCCATAATGATAGAAAACAGCGACACGTTTTGTAAAGGATACACAGTAGGGTTGAAGTTCCTGAGCAGGAAGAAGGAAGCGACGATGACGAGGACTAGGAAGAGGGTGTTGTTATAGAAGATGGAGAAGGTGGTGGCCTCGTAGTCTGCTACCTCATTCTTCTTCCACAGGATCCTGGAGCACCAAGAGGAGGGGGGTCCATACAAGTTAGCTAAAGTTTGATTGCCCTCCCCCGCTCAGTAATCTGATGGAATTAATCACAGCTGTGTAGCTTGCTCTGCAGCAAGTTTGTGTACATCTAGCGTGATTATTTTACCTGGATCGGCTGGATGATACCGCACATTTGGACATTTGTCACAGAGTTATATGTCATTGTGTTTATGGGGACTGGACACGATAGAAAGGACTGCCAGAATAGCTGCTTTTTGTTCTTGCTTAATGTAAATCGCTCTGGATTAAGAGCGTCTGCTAAATGCCTAAATTGTAAAATTGTAATAGCCTTGTCTGAATTAATGAATCACACTGTCGGCCCAGGCCGTAGCGTAACGGTCTGGGCACCGGACTGGTGATCCAGTCGCGGTGTGCCGCGGGTTCGACTCCCGGACCCGACACGGCCTTTACCGCATGTCATCCCCCCATCTCTCTCCCGTTTCCTGTCAGCCTACTTTCTATCCCTTAAAAAATCAATAAAGGCGTAAGCCGCAAAAAATATCTTAAAAAAAAAAAAAAAAATGAATCACACTGTCTTTAGCGACCGAACAAACGTCGGCCAGTAAAGACATCTAGGTGTCAATTTCTAGTAGTCACCTAACCCATAATCACCTCTCATCCTTCTCCTTGCGAGACATCTTACGGTTGTCGGCCTCAGACAGCTTCCTGGTTACCTCCTTGGAAACAGCATCTTCACGCTTCTGTGCAACTCTGAAGAGTAGATACAGAAAAATTACAAATACATTTAACTCTACAATTGGATAAAGGAACAGTGGGCACCAAAACATTGTGGGCCGAATCAACAGACTTTATGCTCATAATGACTGGCTAGACACAGGTTTTGTAGCAATTCATAGCAACTGTAGAAATAATAGGCCTTCAAATGTTCAAATCATATATTACATTTTGGAAGAATTAGCCAATTTAACATTAAGGTGCCCCCTCTGCTAAAGCTGCCTTTAACCACATTAACCCTGGCGTCCCTATAATGGGACACGTATGGCATGGACATGGCATGTAAATTATCTAGGCAAAACCTTTTTTTTTTTTTTTTTAATCACACCCGTATTACGTAAATTCTCCATTCATTGTCAATGGGAATTTAATGTTTGTGGAGGACAAAATTAGCCATTTTGCTTGTCCATATGACGAAAATTCTCCATTCATTGTCAATGGGGAATTTACGTTTGTGTAAGACGAAAATAAAATAGCCTAGGACGAATTCACACTCACTACAAGCTCAACATGTCGCATCTATGAGCCACTTGCTTTGGCAATGTAAACGTATGTTTTCTCATGCCAATAAAGCTCCTCTGAATTGAAATTGAATTGTGAGCTTTTTGATCAGCTATTTTAAAATGGTTTAATTAGTTAATAATCCTTGCCAATCGAGATTTGTTCCAATTTCACCCCCTTGGTTGCGCATAAGAATGAATGATGTGGCTCAGCAAGAGCTTTAGGGCTGTATTTTGCGTGTCTTAAGTACCAGGTCATATTACCCAACTTGAGTAAACTAAAGACCTGGAGGCGTGATCAATGCCATTTGGCTATTCCAAATGTGGCCAAAGAGCATTGATCACGCCTCCAGGTCTTTAGTTTACTCAAGTTAGGTGATAAGACCTGGTACTTAAGACACGCAAAATACAGCCCTTAGTCTTTATCAAAGCATCTCCTATTAACAGGAATGAAATAGACATTATAGCCTTTTTTGTGGCCATGGTTTATTTTCTTATTTTTTCCCCTCCACACTGTTGGGAGGTTGACATCAGAAGCTGTGTCAATCATCCCAGCATCTCACTATCTGTCTGTCTGTCTCTCATATAAAGGCTACATGTCTGCACAGGTGTGAAGTGAGATGTGGATGAGTATGTATTCATTAGTGTGGAAGTTTGTGCATGTTCAACATACTTGTGTTTGAGGACAAACTTGACGTTCTTGTAGGCGAAGGCCACGAGGTAGGTGCTGACCAGAGTCATCACAGCATAGAGAATGGCTGACTGGACCAGGTCCATGTGCCAGATCCTCCAGAACAACCCTGTACACACATGATGAGAACGCTCACATCAGTACAGCACTTACTTTAGCTGCCATCCCAGTTTTACTTCTAGCCAGTGTCTCTCAAAGAGGGATCCGGAGATCCCCTGGGGTCCTTGAGGTTCCAGGGGGTCCCTCATTAAATGATTGATAGTGACCAAATGGAACATATCTGTAACCCTGAGTGTACAATACAATACATTACATACTATGGTTAGATATGAAAGTTTAAGTTAGTTATTGGGGAGGTTATGGGGGAACCCAACCGCTCCATTTGGTTCTTATTCTTTCTGGGTTATTCCATGGCCTAGACCCTAATGTATACCAAACTTAGGCACCCTTGAAATTAACGTTTAAATAGAACCACTGACTGTTCTAACCAACTATTTGGTACCTGTATACACAGTTCGGTTAGCAGCAACAGAAAGCTAGCAACCATCATGTCAAGCCTTATGTCTGCTCAATGGCCAATGATCTAAATTGATTTGTGATTTATTAATGACTAAATCGCCAACCAAGCAAAGAAAGCGATCTCTGCTGCCTGCTGTCAAAATCATCATAGTTAATATAACATGAATGAATCACTTGTACCGTTAGCAACATCAGCTAGCAGCAGCTAACATCAGATCATTGAATGAACAGAATTACACACAGACAGACATCTGTACTTACAGATGGGAATGGCAGAGACGATGAGCGCATTGCCGTAGAACAGAGCGGTGGATTTGGCCGAGAGGTTCCTGCTAAAGTCCTGCAGGAGCAGGTCTTCCTCTGACTGCTGCTTGCTGCTGCCTTTAGGTGCCATGGTGGATGTTTCTACAAGACTGAATGAGTGCCGGCGTGCCGCTGGTCCCTTACAGAAAGAAGACTGACACGTAGAGCAAAGAGCTTCACTGCGCTGCTAACGACGCGTCAGCACAAGCACGGAAACGGCCCTGCGTCGGAACGGAAGCCGTCAGAGAGGCTGTGAGTGGAACAAGGCTCATAGTGGAACCGAGTGGAACGTTCTGCTGCCATCTAGTGTGCGGTGCTGGCTGAGTGCGTGAGGGGTGTTCATGTTGGCCACGAGAGGTCAGTGACTGTTTTCTTATTTTACCTTTTTCTCTTTTGTTTTTACACTTACTTGGTGTACTGTGCAGAACAAATTCGACTTGTTTGCTGCATTGGGTGGGGGACCCTCACTGTTCCTTGAGGGTGAGGGGAATCAGGGGATTCCAAATTGAGTGCCTGAAACGAATTGGATTTGGAACAGGTCCATTTGGTTCTGTGTGCACTGTGCACATGGGGGTCCTTGGAATTAAATGGTGTCGTTTGCTGCTCATGTCACCACCCCCGATTGTTGTCTAATTGATTGTAGTGTTACCGCTACTGTAGGTAATATTCTATGAATGAGTTCTGCTCCAATTCTCCTATCTAGCCTAGCCCTGGTCCAGGGCTTCAAGTCTCTCACTAGCCGTCGTCACAAATATGATGAGGTCAGCACAAATGTGATGAGGTCAGCACATTTTGGGCACATTCAATAATAAAACAATGATATCAAGTTTCGGGAAATAATGATTCAAATAGCTTCTTTGATTGATCTTCAATAGCCAATGATCTGAGGAGCATTCCAAGTTCTAATTGTCATGTTTTTGTTTATTTTCTGTTCTTGTTTGTGTCATTTTTCTATAATATATATTTAATAATATATATTTCTCAATTAAAAAACAAAAAGAGCGTGAGCGAGAGAGAGACACAGAGACCCCTTTTCCACCAGTTGGTTCCCAATGGGAACCGGTTCAGTTCTTTTTGTTTTTTAGTCCATGAGCCAGAGCTCCAAAATTGGTGGGCAAACTATACCCTATATTAAATTGTTTATAGGATCAATACAAGTAAATTAATACATGATAACCCTTCCACAGTAGTACCTTTTTTGATTATTTTGCATATTTTCCTACATAATGCCTCATTTGCATATTTAAAAATGTAAAATTTGTAATATAATAAATCATTGCCTTCGTGTAAGTACTCAGTTGGGGAAGTTTCATGGTGATAACAATCTAATACAGGTATGGTTTTGCCTACTCAATTCATAATTAACGTTCCAATTTTGGAGCTCTGGCTCATGGACTAAAAACCAAAAAGAACTGAACCGGTTCACATTGGGAACCAACTGGTGGAAAAGGGGCCAGAGAGAGAGAGAGAGTCACGGTCGACAGTCAGTGAACCCAAATGCAGAACACACTAACACAGACAAGGAGATATAGATACAGTGAACAAAAGTGTATTTATTCACTATTGAACTACACAAGCTCCAAGAGCAGAATAATAACTTAAATTGAATTTCACCAAAGCAGGAGAATGCACAAAGTCCAAAGTAACAAGGAACATGAGTTGTCGAAGAGCTTGTAGATCTGCTGATTTCTTCTGTCCATTAAGCTCAATGGGAGGCTGCTAGCCCTTCAAGCAGAACCCAATGGTACTGAAGTTTCTGACATTTTTGAGACTCAGACCATGGGGTCCTATTCCACCTCCACCCTGCCACCGGGTACGCACACATAAATAAACGTAAATACCTTCGGATACGTCCTTCTGCGCTCTTTGACGGCTTTTGTTCGTTTGAGGGCTTCTGAATTTGTGAACTATAAGTACCTATAAATACCGCTGCGAATATCTCCTGTGGTGCGGAAGCCGTTAAGTATTTTTGTTTGACCGATTTGGTCGCTTTGATTCTTCTCTTCCTTCCTTGTTTATTGACACCTCATTGTACCACCTATCTGGCTAGCTAGTGGCTATAGCTATGACAGAGCAGATCAGAGGCAGGAACGTAGCCATGCACAAGCCAACCGCACATCGGGAGGCGGTACAATAAACGGTAAATAAACAAGAAGAATCAAAGCGACCAAATCGGTCAAACAAAGATTAAAAATACTTAACGGCTTCCGCGACACAAGAGAATTCGCAGCGGTATATATAGGTACTTATAGTTGACGCACATTCAGAATAACTCAAAAGAAAAGAAGCCGTCAAACGGCGCAGACACAACGTTAACGACGATATTGATGTCCGCGTTCTATCATTTCAATACGAAAACACAGTAACGCACAGGGACCCTACGTAAAGTGACATCCAAATTTCAGAAAAGCTTTACGGAGGGTTCCGAGAGGGGCTAGGAGGCTGCCAGGATGTTATCACCCCTTCAGTGATAACATATGAATCCGCTGACTGTAAGAGATCAGGAGTAACTAAATGTCAAGAAGGAACTTGGTCTTAAACTAAATGAAGAGCTGCTGAACTGACCAGTAGACCTACTAGCTGATTTATCACTGAGCACAGAGAGTTGTCACAGCTAGGTTTAAGTAGGCGTAGCCAGCTAGGTAATTGCAGAATGGAGAACAGCCAGGTGATTGCCAGGACAGACCTCCCCACAAGCAGAGTGCAGCTCCAACCTTTATAGTGATATCATCTCAGGTGGGAGGCCAGAATGATGGACTGGGCCTGAGAAAGGACGGCCTGGAGGCCGAGACAAGACAGAGGCAATGTCATCTGGTGGGCGACCCGGAGGCCGAGACGAGACAGAGGCAATGTCATCTGGTGGGCGACCCGGAGGCCGAGACGAGACAGAGGCAATGCGACAGTGAGTGAACCCAAATGCAGAACACAGCCAATAGATGTAGATAAAGTGAACAAAGGTGTATTTATTCACTATTGAACTGAGGTACAAGCTCCAAGAGCTGAATAATAACTTGAATATAATTTCACCAAAGCAGCTAGTAGGCTACTAGCTGCACCAGTATGTGCACTAGCTGAAAAGCCAGGTTTAAGTAGCCAGCCAACCTAAAGGACAAGCAAGCCGAGAGCACAGAGAGACAAGACAAGACAAGCCAGCTGCCATGACAGAGAGAGAGAGAGAGAGAGAGAGAGAGAGAGAGAGAGACCGTCAGAGACCCTCACGCATTGAGCGTGACTCTGTGTGAGAGAGACAGAGAGAGTTTTTCAGAGAGAGAGAGAGAGAGAGCGAGAGAGACCTCGAGCATGAGAGAGAGAGAGAGAGAGACCCTCACACATTCATTGTGACTCACATGCATTTCTCATGCACTGTGACATGCTATGGGTCTGAGCCAAGCACGCGCCCTATACCTGCGTCTGAGTGGCTGAATGGAGGGAAGGGACAGTCTTTTGCACGAGCATGGAATGTTTTTTTATTTTATTTTTATTGAGAAGAAATATGATTCAGGCAATTCAGGTAAAATGTACAGCACAAAAGACTAAACACAGAAAATAAAAAAACCCCAATACAATTCAATAGCATACAATATAACAATACAACAATTATATCAAGGTTAGGGGAAAGATGATTCAAACAGCTGTAGCAGTTTTTATTTTTTTGTTCTTTTTTTACTAGGGCTAAATTCCAAGATGAAGTGGGTAAAAATTGGTAAAGTTAGCAAATCTTTGTTTGTGTATAAAGAATTTAGCGTATAGAATAATAACATTTAAAACTAATTCAAGTGGGCCATGTTCTGGATTACTATAATAGCACATTATATATTTTAGAGTAAAGGAATAAATCAAATTCATGTGGCAGTTAAAAAATAAATGGGGGCTGTTTACTTCCTGAGCACAAAATGAACATGAGTTATCAATTTATGCAAATTTAGATATAATACTGTTAGTTGGATAAATGTTGTGTAGCAGCTTGTACCTCTTTGGCTCTAACTGCTGCTCGGTGAGTGGTCTCGACAGCAAATCTGAACTGAGCTTTGCTCTCGAGAGAGCTTGAAATGTCAAAACACTATAGAGACACACAGACTACAAACTGAAGTCTCACTCTTGCCTTTTCCTGACAGCAGCCCTGGTGCCACCTGTAGGCCTATTAAACATCAGTCCTGGCTTTTGATCTTACTACCTGCGTCACTGCCTGCATTTGGGTTTTCACCACATCAGCACATGACAATGTTTGAGAACCAATACCATATATTCAGTTTCACAAACCACACTTGAGTGTGTACATAATTTGCAGATGTCATTGAGTGTATAATCAGTTTGTTTATGACATTGATGTATTACTTCATTCTCTTGTCAGCCCAGGCTTGCTTACCACTGCAGACGAACAGTAAACACGTTCACCCTTAAACCACATGGACGGTGCTTTAGTCCTGACTGGGCTGCTAGTGTTCTCTTTTTCTTTAATTTCAATTGAAAGGTGTTTTATTGGCAGGGGAAATATGCCTTTGTTAGATAGCCTACTGTGTGTGTGTGTGTGTGTGTGTGTGTGTGTGTGTGCGTGTGCGTGTGCGTGTGCGTGTGCGTGTGCGTGTGCGTGTGCGTGTGTGTGTGCGCGTGCACGCTCAATCAAATTAATTCAGACAGGCTGGTTTGTGTGATGTTGCACCCTTTAAATAGAGACAGCATGCTCTTCAGGAGTACAGGAGAAAGGAGGCTGCCAACAATGCCCCTTCCCCCCCCCCCTCCCTCTCTGAGATCAGTATTAGTTGCAGATATAGTGCATGATAAATGATTGACGGTCATTATGGTGGTTGTATTCTAGTTGATGTGCTTTTTTTTCACAAATCTTGCTGCTGTGTTACTTTGCACATTTCTGTGCTACTCTCTCTACTGTTTCTCTAGAAGACTCTCTCTCTCACACACACACTCAGGCACGCACTCACTTTAGATAGCTTCAGGGAGATGTGTCTGGCTGTGCCGGTGTGCTATACGTTTCTTGCAGAGCCCTAAGGAGTGTATTATGTGATGGGTCTCCTATGACAAATTCATTTGAAGTTATCTCTCCTCTCACCTGCCCAAAGCAAAGATTCTGGAGGCTCCTATATCGTGTGTGTGTGTGTGTGTGTGTGTGTGTGTGTGTGTGTGTGTGTGTGTGTGTGTGTGTGTGTGTGTGTGTGTGTGTGTGTGTGTGTGTGTGTGTGTGTGTGTGTGTGTGTGTGTGTGTGTGTGTGTGTGTGTGTGTGTGTGTGTGTGTGTGTGTGTGTGTGTGTGTGTGTGTGTGTGTGTGTGTGTGTGTGTGTGTGAGAGAGATCTCTGTCAGAGCAACTATGACTGTGTGTGTGTGATCTCTGTCAGAGCAACTATGACTGTGTGTGGAACAGGAACAGAACCAACTTCCACTGAATAATGCCCGAGGTCGCCTCCTATGGGCACAACAACAGCATACTAGGCAGCGGCAGCATTGGACTGAGCTGAGACTGCAAGGGAAGATGACATGTCTCCCTGCTGCGGTTCTGTCTCTCACTCTGTTGCCATAGGAGTGCATTGTCTTTACTCTGAAATGCAGGTTTTACCATCTAAATTCAATCTCTCCATCTGGTTTCCATTCAATCATGTTCCTCGCTGTATACATCATGGTCATGAACAAATAGCTGAAACCATGTCCCACATCTGAAATGGGTGCCATGTATACAGGGGACTGGATTTGATATCAAAAGACATCTCTTCCATTTTCAAGTCCTAAGCATTCTAAGTCGTAAGCATTCTACTGTGAAGCCGAGCATGTTTACCCTGTGTAATGATGATTCTGTGTTCTCTAACATTTCAGCTAACGCCCCTGATGTCATTGTTGTTGTTCATTCTCAAGGTCGGCTGTAGTTTTGATTACAGCTTAGACTGAGGAAGCCTTCCTAACTAAAGTGCTAAAATATCATCAGCTAGAGCAGACCACTATATAGACTTTGGTAGCCTGTAGGGCACGTGCACAAAATCGTTGTGAGGGGCCTTCAATTGGCCGGCCTCTCCCAAAGGAAAGCCAAACTACTGCTCAGTATCAGCTATTAAAGGAAGCTGCTTCCTTTACCCATGATTGTTGTCTGCTATGTTTGACACGTATGCCAACATTATTGTATGTAACAATCATCTGCCTTATATGGGTTTTGTAACTGTCTGTTTTCCTATTATCTGACTGCACTGGAACACACATTGGAGGACCCTGATGTAAAAAGTCAAGTCACTGCATTAAAAATTAAATTAAATCACTAAAATGTATCAATAATATGGTCAGCAGCGTCCTCTGACGACGGAAATAGATGACCTTTTTCCAACTATTAATTAATTCACTATCTGGCACTTCCTGTATACATCTCTTAACAAGTGTTGAACTTGAACTAGGTATATTTCCGTAGCCAGAATAAACTAATTTACTTCAAAACAACGTAATTGATTTAGTCTCTATAAGTGCCACTGTTGAGCCTAATAGATTTATGTTTTCCTACTTCATCCAAAAGAGACAAAGATTCCACGTGGAAGTTTCCTTTTAGAGCAGAGGTTAGAAAGGAACCAGGGATCAACGCAGGGGCTTCCCACACTGCAAGAATGCTTGGTTCATCCAACTCCTATGAGGATCATATTTTACACCCTGAGAGTTAAATGAACAGCCATGCTTTTTGCAGTGTAACTAGATCTGCGGACTGTTTAGTAAACCTGATGTTGGCGCCGTCATGGTAACAGCCTCGTCGTGATGTTGTCACGAAGAGGGACTTTGATCTATGTCATAAACCAGAGAGTATAAATGGAAGAGGAAAGAGGCAGTGGCGTCCGGAGGATGAATAGAGAGGAAGAGAGAAGTCACATGGTTAAACAAATGCAACACAAGCACCTGCGGAACAACGCCCCAAGTGCCCTTGGTGCTGAATGCTGATCACATCCATCCATCCTGGCACACACACACACACACACACACACTCTCACTCTCACTCTCACTCTCTCTCTCTCTCTCTCTCTCTCTCTCTCTCTCTCTCCTCTCACAGCTCCTCCCTGATTTGTTTACCTCCTAGCTAAGCTGCTGAGGTGTGTGTGTGTGTGTGTGTGTGTGTGTGTGTGTGTGTGTGTGTGTGTGTGTGTGTGTGTGTGTGTGTGTGTGTGTGTGTGTGTGTGAAAGAGAAGAGAGACAGACGCAGAGACAGAGAGATGAAGAAGGAAAGGAGTGGAATGTTTGTGTTTTCAAAGGATGCCAGACATGTGTTTACACTTTCTGCCCAAATTCTCTGTTAAACACTTGGGGGGTGCATTTGTGTGAAGAGAGAGAGAGAGAGAGAGAGAGGGAGAAAGAGAGAAACATAAACTTTGATGTCATTTCACTTCCTCTACCCTCATTTTCTCATTATTTGATCACACCTGCACGCTCATACACAACGTTTCTGTGGAGTACACTGTCTTGGTCTTTATCTCAACGAGACAAAAACTGAATACGTAAATATAGGCCTATGCAAATCCAACAATTACCACGTTATCAAAACACTTAACATCACTCATTTGAAACAGGTTGAAGTATTTGGATTCATCTTCTTCCCAAAGGGACTTTCAAACTAGGAAGGGTATATGGCCTGGTCAGCCTGCAATGACATGCATAAGATTTGGTCATCCCAACTTAGTAAGTAAAAATATTTAGGACGACCGTGTCTATGTCTCAGAGCCATAGACACTTTCAAAGACATTTGAGAAACGGCTGGATTGATCCTTCTAATGAAAGCGCAGTTTGTAAATACATCAAAGTTCCGAATATAATCCATTTCTAATGGATGCCTTGGCCTGGAAGAGAGGTTATCAGGTGGTCTCCAACCTTCTTAGAGTGTTTCAACCCTCAGCCACTACACTCTCCATGCAGTTGGCGGGTCAGCAGTGATTGGCCAAGTCACTGCCCCTCTCCTCCAGGCTTCCAGCTATAGACAAGTCCACGGAGGGGCACCCCGTGCACAGCTATCACCGAGGCGCAACCAGCACCGGGAGGGAAGGCCACACCCGGCCAACAGGCTGTGGTTCTAAACCTGCCTTGTGTGTTCTTGGGAGATAGCAGGCACTTAGGTCTTGTCAGAGGGACTTTTCAGCGCAGTGTGAAATAAAGTCAGGTCTGAAAGCTGTTTGGCCTCATGAGTGGTTGTTTATTAAAACAGAAGATTAAGTCGACTGATGAGAACGCAAGTACCTCTTATGGAGACAGTTGCATATAACATGAGGCATGAAAGCAGATACAGTCGTATATATGGATTGAACAAAAAACAGGAGATGGTGTGTCTTTCCGGCCGAGTGGTAAATCTCACTGTCAGTATGCCAGCGAGCAACCAGCTCAAACCAGAAGACAAAAGACAAAACGTGGCCTTTAGAGCAGAGAAAGTGAACCAGAGTCTGGTATGTAGGTACAGAACTCTGAATCACACGCCTCCCCTGCTTGTACTTGTGCTCAGCCGAGCATACACATCCTGTAGATAAAGAAGTAAATTTAAAGTGTGTTATCTATGAACTAACTAAGGGAATCATTATATTTCCCTAACAGTCTCTATAGGACTATGGTTTGCCTCCTGCCTAGTTTCTTCCTACGTCTCACCAGACTGTTTGTCTGTGCGTTGTGCATGCGTCCATCCTTGTCCACACTTGGCCTTACTCTGGTGTATTTGAGTCAAGGGAGCCTTCTCTGCGACTGTGTCACTGTCATAGTTGTTGTCGTTGAATCTGTCCTATCGAGTCTATCTTCCTCCCCTCCTCTCGGGAGACTCTGGGGTATTGCTCATTTGTACGGTCTGTAGCTAGTGCTGCAACAGAGGTTGCTAACCCCTGTTGCTCTGCCAGACTTTCCTGGAGGTCATCTGTCTCTCCAGCGTCACCGACCTTCCTCGGTTGCCAGTTTGTAAATACATCAATATCTCTCTTGGAAGAGCCACTCATCGACTTCTCTAATATATGGCAACCTTCCCCGTGTTTCTTCACTCGTCCGATCCAGAAGAACACAGTTTGCCAGCCACTGCTACAGAGCTGATCATGAGGTTATATCTTCCCTTCTTCTCTGGAATCATGCCTCAAAGCAGACCAGAGGTAGAAAACTGTCAGTCCCTGATGTCATCGCTAGGGACATGCATGGATCAGTAGGCAGGAACTAGGGATGGCAATGAAGGACTGGGAAGTCATGGCGTGGCATTGTGAAATCCATGATCTCAACTGCGGTCGAAAAATGATGATGATTTCTGTGACTGTTGTCATTTGTACTGATGTGAGCACAGCGGCCTGTCTTCTCTTGTGAGGACCAGGATATTGGTCTTCACAATGACTTTCTCAAATTTGATTATACTTGTAATAGGGACATTGGTACACGCACACACACACACACACACACACACACACACACACCCCACACACGCATCACATGTTTCCCAGCAGCTGCAGCTTCAGTGCCGATAAGGCCATAGTGAGTCATATAGTGTTGCATAGAGGTTGCTGTGGTGGGACAGCCATTATTTACTGGGTCATACAGACACGGACATGGTGGAGATCACTAACTAGCAGCACGGCATTACACTGAGTGCTCTGTTACAATGACACTGCATATGACGCAGGGCGAGCAAGCAAGCAAATAAAAAAGGATTCATGGACAGCAGGATCTTAGAATAAACAGAATTGTGAAATTCTTATGAAGTTAGTTAATCACAGTTTGCGCTGATATTGCTATTTACAGGGTGAGCTTATCATTGTCCCAGAGTTACTGTGTCATTACTTTTCTGCTTTCATTTAGCATACAGTACATTCCACTAATACAGACATTACAAGAGAGAAACTGGATATTCTTTAACCGCAAGAACCCTACTGTCCCTATTCCGTCCATTTCATGATAGGTGAACATTCACAGAAATAGCAGATATACAAGCTCACAACATGTCAAGATTCAACACATTGCATGCTCGTAGATCTGATATGTCTAGCGTGCGACACCGGCATGCAATTAAGGGGATCCGCTCATGATTCCGTCATTAGTCCGACATCTTGTCTTTGCTTGTGGTTAGTTGGAATAATGACGCTGACCCGCAATTAAGTAGGCCTATGTTACACTGTAAATCATCAGGTTTTCCTCTGGGAGAGTTAAGACTCCTCTCTCTGGGTTCCTTAACATGTATGGTTCAGTATCTTGCTCAAGGGCACTTCGACACTAACCCAGGGGGCCTGAAGATCGAAAGTGGCCACCCAGAATAGCAGACTTACACACTCACAAAGCCTATACATCCATGGCACATTGTGAGCTTGTAGGTCTGCTGACAAAGTAAGAATTGGGCTGAAGTTGCTGTCAACTTGGCTGGTGTTGTACTGTCAGCAGCAGAGGGAAAGAAAATGCAAGATGTTGACATTTTGGCCTGCAGTTCTGCCTCGGAAAGGTCATAGTGGGTTTTAACAGCAGCAAGAGTGCATTGTGTGTGTGTGTGTGTGTGTGTGTGTGTGTGTGTGTGTGTGTGTGTGTGTGTGTGTGTGTGTGTGTGTGTGTGTGTGTGTGTGTGTGTGTGTGTGTGTGTGTGTGTGTGTGTGTGTGTGTGTGTGTCTCGCGCACGTGCGTGTGTGTGTGTGTGTGTGTGTGTCTCGCGCACGTGCGTGTGTTTGCCTGTGCCTGAGATTGCCAAAAGGAATGTGCTACAGTTCTTCATGAAAAGAGCAGAGAGGTGTAAACAAAACTGTTGGGAACTGCTGTTCAAAGCACAAACAACACTGTAGTGCTAGGAAGGAACACACACACACACACACACACACACACACACACACACACACTTATATAACCGTAAATGTTCGCTGTGAAAGACAGTGTAGAGTAGTTTGACATTACATCACATGCAGTGTCCTGGCAGGGGTTAAGTCACTCCATCCTGTGCCCTGCTGTCTCCATGCAGTCACATGATGGACGATGCACAGCCCTGACGCAGTCTGTTTCACACAGGATAAGCATGCTTAGATCAGCGATTCCCGGGCACAGGGGGTGAAGTCAGCCCTCAACGGCTTACTGACATACATAGTAGGGGGGCCCTTGCATCCAGCAGCCCAACCCAGTAGTCACTTTGAGTGGCACCGCACAAAGCCACAGGTGAACGTATGTACTTTATGTCGGACATTACCCTATCCCAAACCCTAACCCTACTTTACTGTATCTGCAAAAAAGTTGTTTGCTGTTTTGTTTGCACAAAAATAGTGGCGTAGGTAGGATTCATACCCAGGAGGTATGGATTGAAGGTCTATTGACTAACGAGCCATGGCTACCAGGCTTCCCCTCCCTATATTTCTGACAGAAGCCATGGAGGGCTCACCCTTCTGCACCTGTGGGCAGGGGACAACTGGTGGGACGTAAGGATATTGCAAGTTGGCCCCCAAATAATTGCAGAAACACAGGGTGAAATGGAAAATGTGGGCATTTTATTTTGAAGTTTCAGGCTCAAACGGCAGTTTCTAAGTTTCTGAACCAAGCGTCGCATCCCTCCAGGCTATGGGATGCAGCTCCGTCTCATGCATGACACATACAGTACACGCACATGTAGAGTGGTTTGTTTACAAAGTGACAGAGAGATGGGCAGCAAGGCCAGGGGGTTATTTCTAATATATACACAAGCTATATACATATTTTAGTCTGATGATTACGTTTAAAACGAGTAATACACTGTCTCGATGTCATCTTGAATGAGATTAAAAACAGAGTAATTTTTGTAGTAGTGTTTGGAGGACGTGCAGCAATGGGAATAAAACAGGTGAGCTTCATTTTTATTAGCTTTAATTGATGTGTAGCTCTACACGTCATCATGCAGCACGTTTCCGTTAAAAGGAAGAAATTTAATTTTGATTTCTTATGGACTTTTTATATAAAATTACAAAAAAATGAAAATCTTCCCATTTTTTGGCATCCATTGTATGACCACGGATATGGTCTAAAAGTGTGAAAACCGTATTTGTAATTTCACTAGGTCTTTAAAGATAATATAGCATTAATATAAATAAATAATAATAGGCTATTGTAAAAAAAATCATTCATGGTATATTTTTCTTCTTTGAAAGCAATAAGGTACACCCGCACACTGTATTTGCTCGGTACATGAGTATTGTCTTATTTAATGAAGCAACGTTTCGGTCCTTCCGGACCTTCCTCCTTTTCTCCTACATGTTTTTCTTCTTTAAACCTTGGAGAGGTTTCATTGTGATAACGAAAGTAGGAACTTACTATGTTATTTCCATTGATCCAAACCAGAACAGTACACAATCCATAGGTCCACCCATCTTGTTAAGTGGTCAGGTGGCGAACACGTTCGAGACTTTCAAGTGGGCCTTGATCCACAAAAGGCTGAGAACCACTGGTTGAGATAAAAGTGGGTCAGCTTATTGGATCATGAAAACAAGCCATATCACTTAGTTAAATCAAATCTCTTTCATTTGTTCATAAAGTGCCTTTTACAAAACATGTTTGTCACAGTGCGTGATGCGTGACAGTATTAACTCAGTATAAAACTAGAAAGAAACTTTCAAATATTAACTTTAGTGTATTAGTGTGTTCATGAGTGTACACATGCCTGCAGCCTTACTCTGTTTGAACTACTTTCAACCTGATGTCCCTGTTTTGGGCAGGTGATATTTTCTTTGTACATTTATATTTTTAGATAATATGTAGCCGGGGAGCTATGGTCATTAAGGTCCACAGAATGAGAGGCCTGCTCTGCCAGTAACGTGTGTGTGTGTGTGTGTGTGTGTGTGTGTGTGTGTGTGTGTGTGTGTGTGTGTGTGTGTGTGTGTGTGTGTGTGTGTGTGTGTGTGTGTGTGTGTGTGTGTGTGTGTGTGTGTGTGTGTGTGTGTGTGTGTGTGTGTGTGTGTGTGTGTGTGTGTGTGTGTGTGTGTGTGTGTGTGTGTGTGTGTGTGTGTGTGTGTGTGTGTGTGTGTGTGTGTGTGTGTGTGTGCGTGCGTGCGTGAAGCTCCATCTGGTGTGTATGCTTCCTCAGATGGTGTGGTTGGAAAACATATGGGAGATAATAGAAATTCCTTGTGGATATATGTCTGACCTGGACCATATATAAAATTGGATCAAAGACTGTGTCATCGGAACGCCTGTCTGTCTCCATTAGCTGAAGAGTTTATTTTTGCAGTCATGCAACATCCAATATTCTTTTTCGTTTGTGGGTTTAACCACATGAATCCTAGCATTCCTATTCTGTGGGCAAAACATTCAGCGAATAGCAGAGATACAGGCTTCATATAGCAGATATACAGGCTTCATATAGCACATCGCAAGTTGCAACACAGCACGTTGTGAGCTTATAGATTGTGTATTTTCAACGTAGAAATTGTAGAACGAAAATAAGCGGTGGTCTAGTACGTAGCACTGGGGCATTTCGGTCAACTAAGTATAGAAGTTAAAGAAAATCTATCTTCTCTCTTGTAATGTGAGTATTAGTATTAGTATGCTAACTAAAAGAAGGACTGACATATTTTAGCAATGTAAATGGTTCTTAATTGTACTGTTGGTATGTCTGTGGGGAAGGCTCACCCCCAGTCTAAACAGGAAGATCAACCAAACCAGCAACTAACTAACGTCATAAACTCAAACTAAAGCATTTCTGTCTTCTTCAGTTTATTCTAGTGCCTTGCTGTTGTCGCCTTCTATTTTGTTTTTGTTGTGATGTTTTTCGTCTAGATTGCTATAGCCCTTGGTCAGTTTGTGTCACGCCCCAGACTGTAAAACTGTGTATACCAGCCACAATGTGAACGGAGGGGCCACCAGACATGGAACGGAGGTGACAGCTAAACAAGCCTTGCCATGCAGGCCAATGGCCAGAACTCTTGTTCTATTCTAGTCTATCTAGAAATTGCCTGGAGGTGATGTCCATGTCTCCATGTCTCCATGTCTCCCAAACCGTTGTTTTTTGTTTACCGGAGGCTGTAAGTCAGATATACTGCAGTAGGCTATACGGCAAATGTTGGCAATTATGCATGTACACTGTCAAAGGTAAATTAAAGCTGCACTATGTAACTTTCCTTTTCTTCCCCCGGATTTGAATCCGGTTTCCTGCACATGTAATGACATTACCATTGATCCAATAGAGCCTGCCTTCTTGCTCAGGGTGAGACGTGATCTTTAGAAGAGCAGGGAGACAAAGTACAATCACCCCAATTGAATAAGTTATATTGTAACATAGGCCTATACAGTACCATTCAGATTTGTATTCAATAAGAAAGGTACATACCGGTAGTGCCGTTTGTAACACTGACCATTTTTTATTGCGTGGTTGCGTGATAAGGTATTTATTAAAAACAAAAAATAAGTAGGGCATGGCTCTGCAGGAGGCTAGACATCCAGACGGTCAGTCTGTGTATATTGTGTTTGTACTCCCAAGATCATCTTGCAAACTGCTGGACCGATCAGTGCCACGCACCACGCTGGGAGTTTCCAGCTTGTGCATCTGCTACTTCTGATGCTTTTGTATGACACTGTAGTATGAGCAAAAATGGCAAAAAGTTCAAATATGGAGATAAGACAAGATATATATATATATATATATATATATTTTATATTTAACTTCCATTTCATTATGGTTAAGTTCCGTATTGGACGGATGGGGCTGGAGCCTAACATCATCACAGTCTGAGTTCCACATGGGAGCCACAATGGTCCCATGTGGATGCAGATATATATGATTAGATGTTTTTTAGTTTTTTTCTAATGGGACTTTCCATTGTTAAAATGAAAGAGAACGTGTTGCAGCTGGAGCACAGCATTTGGCAAATCTCTCTCAGTCAGAATCAAATTAGTTGTCCGGGAATTTCTCTTGGTGACATGGGTTTTATTTGAATAATAGCAGTGTGAATAAAAAGAACATATAGGATTTTCTATTAGAAATGTGAACCTTTGCTCAACTTTGCGTCCGTCTGTCAGTCTGTCAGTTTGTGCCCGTGTCTGTTGCCAATAAAACAAGCAATACAAGATCAAAGACATTCCCTGCACATATCAGTCTGAGCCTCTGACATGCAACTAGTCTGTGTGTGTGTGTGTGTGTGTGTGTGTGTGTGTGTGTGTGTGTGTGTGTGTGTGTGTGTGTGTGTGTGTGTGTGTGTGTGTGTGTGTGTGTGTGTGTGTGTGTGTGTGTGTGTGTGTGTGTGTGTGTGTGCGTGCGTGCGTGCCTGCCTGCCTGCCTGCCTGCCTGCCTGCCTGCCTGCGTGTGTGTGTGAACTCCATGCTTGCATGTCGCCTATAGCTTTCGTGTTTGCCAGTAGTGTGTGCAAAGCCCACTGACAGCCTGATAATATAATAAAACATGTTTGCACACATGTTGTGTGTGTAATTTATGCATGTAAGAATGCAAACATGCATGTGCTTGGCTTGCTGGTGTGCGTGTCACTTTGATAAGTTCATGCATGAGAAGACGGCACTAACAGATTTGCATGTTAGTTTTGTATGCAGCATTTGTATGAGCATGCTATGGAGGGAGGCTTATGAGAAGAGGGGTGTGCAGCTGTGCACAGTGGTGGGAGTAGTACTCAGATTGTTTACTAGAGTAAAAGTAGCAATACAACTAAAACAACTCAGCTTCCCATGATGCAGCTGTGCACAATGTGAAGCTCAACAGCACCACTCTTTCACCTGTTGGTACTCCAGACAGACAGACAGACAGACAGACAGACAGACAGACAGACAGACGTCTATGTTTCTAAACCAATTAGAAAGTCTCATCCCTTCAGGCTATGGGATGTTTGAATCTCAATCACTGCAGCCGTGTCCAGCAAAGCTAGTGTTTGTTTACAAGGGATGTTTGCTACTACGTGGCTTATTTCTAACCTAATATGTTTTCATATACATATTTTAGTGTGCTGATTAAGTTTAAAATAGTCTGGATGCCATTTTAATTAGATTCAAAACGGAGTAGCTCTGTAATCAAAATCAGCTGTGTTTGAAGAATGTGCAGCTATAATCAAGTAAAGTAAAATTACCAAAAAAAATATACTTAACCTGCCCAGCAAGCGTCGCGTTGTGAGCTTGCAGATCGGTTATTTTCAACGAACGCTTTCCCCACAGAAAACAATAAATACACTAGTATAGAGCCCAGAGGGACTCAGGGGCTTAGGGTTTAAGTGGTTAGTTACAATATACATAAATCAAGCGTAGCAATAGTTCATTGAGGCACGGAAGGCAGAAGGTTATTATATATAGTTCCCCTCATTCATTCCCCCTAGTAATTCATTCTGCTTCTTTAAATCAGCTGCCTCTCCAGGCCACGCCCTCATTCTCACAGTGCAATTCAGGCGGCCTACTTAAGCAGCCTCAGCTCACTACTTATTCTCCATGCTGAGCTGTCAAGCAGCTCGTGTGGCGTCTGCGTGAAAATTTCCCCCACCTCCCCGGCCTCCTCCCTCTAGTTTTTAGTCCAGGGGTTATGGGATATTATTGTATTGTTTGCGATTGTGTAGATTCATTGTGTTGAATCATGTGTTGATGTGTTATTACTGTGTATTGTTGTTCATGGATTATTGGATCTTTGGCTCTGCTCTGGGGGGTCGTTGATATCAGAGCTGTGTCTCGATGCACATATAATCAGAGATATCAAATGTGATATCAGACCTGTGTCTCGGTACGCAGATTATCTGATATCACATGAGCAGAGCCACACCGCCATACTAACATGCAATAGTTTTGCAATAAATGGTTTATGGTCAATCTGAGCTGAAGTGTCTCAATTAAATAGTTACAGTGGAAAGTAGAGAGCAGTGTCACGGTACGCTCCTCTGCCCTTGGACTTTGTCTGTGTTTTGGGACTTATTACTTGTATTTGTGTTCTGTACCTTATTTTGAAGTTTTTCTGTCTGCCTTGTTTGCTGTCTCCTGCCTTGTCTCACCTCCCTGTATTAGTGTAACCCTAGCCACCTGTGTTCTGTTTCCTGTTAGCCTATCCCAGACAGTGTTGATTGTGTGTTTCAGTTCACCTGTGTGTAGTTTTGTCTATATATATATGCCCAATGTTTTCAGCTCCTGTCAGTTCGACGTTGTGAATGATGTGGTCAGTTCCTTGTGTTTCCATAGTTACTGTAGTTATTCCAAGTTCTAGTTATGTCCTAGTTGTTCCAAGTTGTTTCACAGTGTGCGTTTTTGATAATTAAAACCACTTGAATTCACTCCTGCCTGTACCTGGTTCGTTCTGCACCTGAGTCCTACACCTCCAGAACCACATCGTGACAAGCAGTGCCGAACAGATCGAGATGGAGCTGCAGTGGAGTGACATCCCTCTCCCCCGGCAGCGTCGCGTCTCATTGCCGTTGACTGAGAAATGCACTCGCTGCTTCTGGTAAAGTAACCAGGTGCATTTGTGTTGTGCGTGTTGTGGGTGTGTGCATGATGAGGGGAATGTACACTGGATGCAGAAGAGTACACATGCAGTACAATCCTCCAGTGTCACTTTAACTCATTGTGTACAAAGGGTCGAGTCGAGGGTTAACGTGTTTTTTCACACGACACAAATGCCATTGTGTTCTATCGTTCTTTCACACCACACTCAACCACACAAACTCAACTATTCCATTGTTACACACACACACACACACACACACACACACACACACTACACACACACTACACACACACACACACACACACACACGCACGACATACGCACACACGCACGCACACACACACACACACACACACACACACACACACACACACACACATTGTAGTTCTTTATTTTAATCTACAAATTACAATTAAATTTACAAGGAGACAAATATAACGGGGTTGACAGTTCATGTTCACTTAAGGATACACATGGCATCTCCTTGTCCACACAGACAAGCTGCCTTTAACAGCCGAAACAGAACAGTTGTTTGGCTTTGCTCTTTGTCATGCCAGCTATTCTTAGGCCACTCATGGTCAGTTTATGCACATGCATGGCCCAGGCTTCCGAATATCAGTATTGCAAATCTACATTGATACCCCAGGTTTGTTATACTTCCAAGTAATGGTTGGTACTTAGAATGTTTATCTTGGAATGCCTGGTCCATGTACAAATCAAAGACACAGCCCACCTCAGGTGTATTTGGGATGTTAGCAAAGACATCACATGCACAGCTAAACCAATCTGGTAACACTCTTGAAAGTTTATACATTGCTGCACTAGATGGCACATATTTTCGAATCAGACACTAGGTCAACAATCTGGTCGTGGCGAGCAATATAAAAGAAATTGTATGCACTACATCCATTTGTTATCATGAGTGGAGTGTGGGTGACGTGTCGGGATACCAGATTGACAGATTGTACTTGGTTGGTAATACAGTCTTCCTTTGATGGTGACACACACACACACACACACACACACACACACACACACGTACGTACGTACGTATCCTCACACATGTTGTGTAGGACCCTATAGTGCTAGTGAAAGCAGGCACACCCCCCCCCCCCCCCCCCCCCCCCATCTCACACACCCACCCACACGCAAGCATGTCGCACACACAACATAAATTGACATGATGCATTAGTGTGCGTGCGTGCGTGCGTCTCACATGCACACCACAGAGAATACTGGTGGTATTCTGAAGACTGAGTGATTGGACATTGGCAAATTTAGAGAGAGAAAAAGAGACATAGAGAGAGGGGAGACAAATACTGCAGAGTGATATATGCAACCCAAGCCATTATAAATCAATGACAGCGTTTCTCTAATTTCTTCTAGAAATTCCCAGAATATTCAAGCGAGGCAAGAGTCAAGCCTGAACAATTCTGGAAATGACAGCTGGAGTAATATGTGCGCGTGTGTGTGTGTGTGTGTGTGTCTATCTGTCTGTCTGTCTGTCTGTCTGTCTGTCTGTCTGTCTGTCTGTCTGCGTGCGTGCGTGTGTGGCTTCAGAAGGTGGTAATATGGAAAATGTGCTGTTTGCTACCAACTGTACAGTGCTGTAAGACCTTGCATGATTCACCAGTTAGCCTAGACTGTTGAGCCATCTGGAACCCAGCTGTACGTTGTGTGTGTGTACTTAAGCTATGTGTATTTATGACACACACACACACACACACACACACACACACACACACACACACACACACACACACACACAATCACACCCCTCTCTCTGTCTATCTCACTCTGTCTTTCACACTTTCTTAATGATTTCTCATTTGGACTTCCTCAGTAATCCACTAGTGTTCCACTAATAGTAGTGTCTCTCCGAAGACTCCAAAGTGTATTAAAGTGATGTAGTACAAACTGCATCAGCTATTGATTGATTACGTAATGACTTTCTCGTCAATGACTGGGCTGTGAGACTTTCAGATGACAGTCATATGACACGTCACACGCCTACAGCTGATCTAAGCGTGTGCTGCATTTGGAGATTGTGGATTTGGTCTCTGTCGGGTGGAAACCTCATATGTCCTCATATTTCAGGATTCAAATAAAAATAAAAAGCAAAAGTAGCAGATCTATACAAGATCAAAAAACGTGTCACTTCGCATTGTGTTTCGAGCTTGTTATACTTGCTATACTTTTGATACTTTTGTGTGACGCTGTAGTATATGATCACTATAGGGCGTTAATTTACGGGGGCAAAAACATCCACAAAAAGTTAGAATATGGAGATAGGAGGTTTCTGTCCGACAGCTAATTTGCTATTTGTGGCACATGATGCACCATAAACGTATATAATGACACGGTGTGGTCACACGTACATCCCTCCCATTCACTTACTGTTGCAGCGTGTTGATGCCTTTGTAGCTTTCAGCGCAGCAGGAGGAGGAGGAGTTCAGCTGGTGAACTTTGAACGGATGTAAACCAATAGGAGTTCAGCTGGTGAACTTTGAACGGATGTAAACCAATAGGAGTTCAGCTGGTGAACTTTGAATGGATGTAAACGAATAAGAGAGAAGTGCCATTGATGGCCCACTTTACAGGCATGTTTTCTTTTCCAATATGGACATAACTCTGAGAATGTACAAATGGAACCAAATGGAGCCGTAAGTGCCCATAGGTTCCATTTGTACACTCTCAGAGTTAAATTTGCATATAGATGGAACCTTATTGGCAGTTTATTTATATTTTTTTTTACAAAAGTGACACCAACATGGACTATACAAGCAGTAGCTTGTTTCCATTGTGGTCCACCTTGTGACATAAAACATATAACACAAACATATTGTACAAACATGAAAAACATTAAACAAAAACAAAAAAAGTGTAGATTTCAGTCCATTTGTGCATTCTTGGAGTTACATAAGGGTCCATTTGGACCCCTGTTGGGCCCCAGACCAGATGCTGAGAAACAACAACATGGGAAATTGTATGATGCCTCGGCTTGCCTTGGCTAAAACACTTCTGACGCACACGTATGACCATACCCTATAGCCGGGCTTACAACTTCGGTATGGACAAATCTGGGCTTTGTGTGGGGGCATAATGCATTACATTACAGTATTTCAGCATAATAGGAAATATGGGCTTCTCTGTACCATTACTGCATCTCAAGGTTTTAGTATAAAGACATAGATGATATCATATGTTTAGCCAAATCAGAAAATGACTCAATTAATTGTAGCGTCTGAGTCTCCGTCTTCTTTTCCATTATCTTGTTGTATGTCTCTCCAAGTCTCTCTCTCTCTCTCTCTCTCTCTCTCTGTGTGTGTGTGGTGTTGGGGGTTCTCTTCAATGTGTGAGTTCTGGTTCTAAAAGAAAAATGGTAACATGGTCCAAATTAGGGCTGTGTGTAATTTGGGGGAGCACTGAAAAGGCAAATACCCACATGTTTAGACTTGTTTGTGTGTGTGTGCGTGCGTGTGTGCGTGCGTGCACATGTTTGTGTGTAGGCGGGGGTTAAGGCATATGCTTGTCAAAGAATTACAGGAAGCACAAAGATTTATGCTTAATTTAGGGTGTTATTTATAAAAAGAAAATGTTGGCAAGCATGCATTGGCATTGCACAACAGATGGCTATAACAGGGAAAAGTCAGTTTAAGTCAGTTATATTGGTTTTCTCTACTGCAATCTCTCACATCTTCTTTCATTGACAACAGGGGGTGCTATTAGTCTGATGTGTATTTGCATTCTTTTAATAAAATACCTATTAAGTGAGTTCAGCGTTTTATTGTTGACTAGTACAGACTATAACTACTACCTCTTTCTCTGTCCCGTCTGTCCTTGTTGGTGTACAATTCATTCTGTTTTTCCACCTTCCCCCCTTCTGTTTTCCTAAGTGGTGTTATTGATACTTCACTTCAAAAACACCTCAACTCAGCAGCATCTAGACTGTATATCTGGTCCAGTAAACATTAACACACACACACACACACACGCATGCACGCACGCACAAACGCACGCGCGCGCGCACACTCACACTCACACTCGCACTCGCACACGCACACTCACACTCTCTCTCTCTCTCTCTCTCACACATTAGGCTACCCATCTCTGACCCCTATTAAACATTTATTACATAACTTCTGTGGTTGCCATGCAAACACTAGAAGATACAGAACAATGTACAGAACAATCACTGTGTGTGTGTGTGTGTGTGTGTGTGTGTGTGTGTGCGCGTGCATGCGTGCGTGCGTGCGTGCGTGCGTGCGTGTGTGTGAATGCCCTACAGAGCAGCATACATAGAAACAGAGGGGGAAGCAACAAATGAAGCTTGTCCTGGCAACATACTGTTTTCCTGTCAACAATACTGCACATGTGTGCGTGCGTGCGTGTCACTCTGTCAAACTGGGAATCTGGTTTTCCACTCAGGAAATGGAAGAGTATCCCCCTGTCTGTTCTCAATCCAGTCCCACTCACTCATTCTCTTTCTCTCACTCACTCACACACACACACACAGTCACACACACACACACACACACACACACACACACACACACCGCTCATTTACTCGGTCACTAATTCAATTCAATTCAGTTCAATTCAAATGAGCTTTATTGCCACATGCATAAAACATGTTACATTGTCAAATCAAAAGTGACATACAGGAAGTCAAAACTTGAATATATCTGATATAACTCGCACCCACACACGGAAGCATGCACACACACACACACACACACACATTGATAATCTCACACCTTCTGTCTCCATCACTGTGAACTCAGGGATGGAAACCTAATATGACAGGATTAGTAGGAGGAAGAAAGGGGAGTAGAAAGAGGGGCAGCGATTCTCCAACCTGTGGCCTGTGAGGTCAAAACACTAAGATCCAAATGATAATATGTCATTAACATTCTTCTGTATACTACCGTAATAATAACTAATAATCCATTTTATGCATATCTCAATGGATGTCTATGGTGTTTTCTTTTGTCTTTTTGTTTGTGTGTTGGTGTGGGGGCATATTAAAATATAAAAAGCATTTTATTAATATATCACAAATGCATCTTAATTTAAACTAAAAACAGAAGTAGATGGACAATCTTTAATGGATTTAACTGATTTATTCTTTTCAGAATCAGAAAGACTTTATTGTCACACCTTTAAAAAGAATACGGTAAAATAAGGGGGAAATTAATGTGCCGAATTTCATGGCTCTATGATATCACAATATAAAAGATCAACACTTAATGAAAAACTAAGGTGCTAAAATGTAAGTATGCTTTTGTAAACAATAATTACAAATATGAATAAACATCTATCTCTACTCTTCCAACTCCCTGGCATCTCCCTCACTGCTCTTGTCATCTATGTTGTTCTTGCAAAATTTGCCATGGCAGTTACCACAAGCAGAAATGCACTGTGCATTAAAATGCAGTGTTTTTCACTCCCCCTCATATATGCAACTGACTAACGTCAGAAGATCTGGTGTGATGGGGTCTGTTCATTGACGGTACAGACTCATAGCCTTTGTCACCAAGCTTCTATCCATACTCCAGTACATTATGGATGGAAGCTTGGTGGTGGTACACTGGATGTACTGTACATCCAGTGATGGACTTTGCAGCAGCAGCCAATCTCTGGATATAAGCTCGGAGAGAGTGCTGTGCTACGGCTCCTGTTGTCGGGGGCAGTTTTTCTGGTTTGATACTCCCAGTAGCGGTAGTAGTTCTGCAAGACTGAAGTGGAGAGGGCTATGGAAGTTTTGGACATCCAAGCCAACAAGGAGGACATCATCACAGCCAGCTGTGAACTATTCAAGTTCATGTTCCATGGGAAATCGCACAAAGGTTTTGTGGACTGGAGATTTGACATCTTCAGCTACTGGGACTATCAAAACTGAAAAACTGCCCCCAACTACAGGAGCAGCAGCACAGCACTCTCTCCGAGCTTATATCCAGACCAAAGATTGGCAGCTTCCATTCATACTCCAGTACATACTGGAGTATGAATGGATGGAAGCTTGGTGACAAAGGTGACATATTAGTTATTACGCATGTTTGGGACATACAAAAGCAGCCAATTTTATGGCCAGGAAGTAATTTTTACTGAAAAGTAATGGCTGGAACAGATTTAGCACCCCAAAAGAAACCTATTTACACACCTCAGGAGCTCATAATGTCCTGAATTTATCCTAGGTCCTCCATGTACCCCAACTTTGATTGGCTCCCACAAAGTTTCCCAAGGGAGTTGGCTTGGAACAATTTTTTCTGTGATAGTAGACACCTTTATGAACACATCTGTGAAGAAAGCTAGTGGTAAGAATTTTTGGTAAGCATAATAGTGTCTCAAATCTATCTACAAATGCACCACGTCTCTGTACGTCTGTCTGTGTGTACGTCTTTAATACACGTAACCTGAGAACCGTTCGCCCCGCCCACTTCAAATTCAACACATGCGAGTCCCATTCATGACGACATTTGCTGCATGTCTCTCCTCTTCTCTCTCCCTCTTTCCTGTCCATCTTTACTTGATACTATCCATAAAGGCAGAAAAGCCAAAAAATGAATCTTAAAAAAACAAAATCACACCGTGTGAAGTAAAGGGCGCTCTTACCATCATACATCATCATGACGTAACATGACGTTTTGCTCAGCCATACAGTATATGACGTAGATTCTCCTTTCTCCTTTCATTGTCAATGGCAAATGTGACACGAGTTAGGACAAAAAGCTTTATATGGGGGGGCTAACGCCCCTCAAAAAAAAGTACATGCAACGCTCTGTCAGGCCAAAGCCGAATGTGGCATGCGCCTGGACCACTAGGCCAGCGGCGCCCCATTGTTAATAATTAATATTAAGAGATTAATATTAAAACAAAATGTCATGAAATTGTTTTCCTTAAATTAGTTTTCATTGTGATGCCGATAAATAGGACCTTAGTACTAAGTTAGTTCACCATTGAGATGTTGGGGGCCCTGCCTGACCCAGAAGAGGTTGGGAACCACTCCACTAAAGAAATGGAGATGTTTTGTTAGCAGCGTATGAGAGTCAGATCGGGACACTGTCTGCCATTCACAACATTTTCGGAAATTGTAGCAGCAGCCGGCCTCCTCAAGCCGCTGAATAAGAAGGGATCTTTTATGTCCTCTCTCAACCCTCACTCTGCGTTTCCTGGGACCTCAATTTCCTGTAGACCAGGAGCAGTTGGTTGCCATGGCAATGATATGATACCCCCCCCCCCCCATTCTTTCCTCTGTGAGCGGTTAAGTCTTGGTCAACAAGCAGGCATACACAACAGTGTCCAACACACAGAATAGCTTAAACTAATTGAACAGGAGCGGGGTTTCAGTCTGTTAATGTCAAGCATTCATCTTGGAAGCATTGTTCAGTATCCTGAAAAACATGATTAGACCTGTTTTGGAAGCAAGGGTCACTAACCACTTTCATCCTGGCATGACTATTTTGGCCATGTCTATTAAAAACATAAAAACAACAACCAAAAATGTCGAATCTACTGCAGATATTTTTCAAATAGGGCTTATGGTTTTACATAACAATCGGCTTTAAAAAAATCACGATGTCTTCAAAATCTCTATTTATTGTTTTCTTATCATTTATAATGGTACATTTATTATAAGTTAAGCCACAATATTGATTCGTAGGATGATGGCAGTTACAGCAACATACTAAAATAATGTGAATATACTAGAACTATACCCAGTGTGGTAGTCAGTGAGTTTTAGCCAATAGCATCTTCATGGTTCCTGACAATATCATGATGCATTTGTCCTAACAAAATGCCTCCATCCAATTAGAAATAATGAATCATCATACAAATAAAGGGCTGTGAACAGCAAGCCAAAGGTGAGCGCGAAACAGCCACCCAATCCACTAACCAACCAACTCCATGCCCACACAATCAAACAAAAATACTAGTTTTCACCAATGGGCTTAATATACTGTTACTGTAATATAAAAAGGGCTTTTTAATCAGCTCAGTCGAGTCCCTTCCTCAGCTGACTGCAGACTGTGGGATTCCTGAGTGCTGAGTGGGACGGCATGTGGCCTCACGAGGTACGGCTGCTGGAGAAAGGAAAGTAGTACAGAGTGAGTGAGAAGGTGTTGGCATATGACGAGCTGGAAAGCTGTGTGCACACTCACAGATCAAAGTTCAATATAAACCCAGCTACTGCCCATCTCCCTTTCCTTACTGAGCTAGTAGGCCTATACGTAAGGAAAGAGAGATACAGAACATCGCACTGAAACGCTACATGTTGGCTATATTGAAACTTAAGGAAATAGAAACTTAAGGAAATCATCAATTGGCTAAACGTTATGTACCAGAAAGGAGATGAGTTTCTCTGGTTCTGCGTCAGACACAGACATGAATAGGCACATTCAGTAGGCCTACTGATGCTAATACTGACCTTAATAGCCTAATACCAACATTGATACGCATACCAACACCGAAAATAGATTGCAACAGGCATGATGTCTTTTTGTAGGTCAAGCCGAAAGTTACTCCCACACAAACATGGGTTCCTATCGTATTTCCAATAAATGTTGTGCAAATATGTCTCACCCACACTTCATATTGATGTTTGAACCGCACAAGGCAATTAATATAAGCACATAGCAGAACACCAGCTTATTAACAGGAGTCATTGTATGTTAGAAGGGGTGCATTGCGGTTCCTTCTCTCCAAACCCAAACAGAAGAGTAGGAGGAGGGTGAAAGGGGGCAATGTTGGTTAGTTGTTTTCTTCTGCGTCTCCCTTTATCTCCCCTTCCTCTCCTCTCCTCTCCTCTCCCTAAGCCACAGCCTCTGCCCCCAGGTGGACATGGCTGCCTTCTTCTGCTCCCCTCCACTCTCCTCTCTCCTCCTTCATTCTTGTTTTTCTCTAGCTTTCTTTCTTTCAATTCCTCTCAGCTTTGTTATCTCTACCTTGCAGAGGACACGTATGCTCCTTTGCCAACCACTTAGGAAAACAAGTTTCTCTGAGAGCTCTCTCCTCATGTTAACCCCCCCCCCCCCCCATCTCTCCCCCTCCCTCCCTCCATCTTTTTTTTTAGCTAAATCATGTTTATTTTTGGTCCACTGTCCATCTATCTCTGTCTCACACCGTGTTCTTTCTAGGTCATTGTTGTTTCATTAATATTCTTTATTGGGACGAAGGTTACATGAACAATATTGCCAAAGCAATTACCGGTAAGTAAAAAATAAATAACATCGGTCTTTCTCTTTTTACTAACAAGTGTGCTAGATGGACTAGCACACTTGAATCAGCACTGGGTTCTCAACGTGTGGTCCTGGGACCCCCTGGGGAACTCGAAGAGGTTCCAGGAGGACCCCAGTTAAATGATGAATAATTAGGAACAAATGGACCTTACAGGTGTAATTGCAGAGCTTGTACTTTGGCTATTTTTAAAATATTTAATTGTGGAAACGACTAACGAGTCAAACTAAATGTAATGCATACAATTCCAAGTGCTTGTCAGGGTCGGGCGTCCCCAGTTCAAATAGGATTATCCGTGACCTGAAATGTTTGGGAACCCTTGCACTACGGAAGATATTGTATATATGGTGTGGATAGTGACGTCATTGACGTGCTTGTGTACTACAGAAGATAACAAATCCCATCAACCTGCAATCATCCATGATCTTATAACAACATACAGAACAACTGTCTGCAACAAAGACCATGCCATGTAGAGCTGCCTGCCACCCGAATGACTGGAAATTGTCTATTGGCCTCTCATGTTGTTTGCATTCCGCTGACCTTCCAGAGAAGCTTATAACACAGTTACGTTACGTCCTTATTAAAAGCTATAGAGGTATGCAGGTCCGGGTCGCTATTTGGTGACATGTCATTATAGACAAATATTTGAAATAGATATTTCAAGTTGCGAGGTGATGCGCTATAGCTTGTTCAATGTCCTATTTCCAGATCAGGTATAGTAGGCCTAAAATAGGGCCAATTGTCCACCACTGCCGACAAGTCAAAAACATCAACTAATATTTGCAACCTCTCCATCTCCATATATTTTCTTCCTATTATTATTGGTTGCATTGCTGCTAAAATGAATGAAGAACCAGAACAAAATTATTTTACATCTTGATACTTACAACACAAGATGTAACAAAGGAGCCTTGACCGTGACAACCTGTAATCATATATCGAACTGTCAATGACTGAATGAGTCATGCACAGCGTCAGAGACATACATTCATAACATGCACATACGTGCACACATATCATATTTGCATATCATTGCTGTTGAGCAGAAACCTTGTTTTTTAGTAAATTAATTTCCTTTCACTTTGTCATACCACAGACAGTCTGTGGATTGTATTGAAGCTAAGACCGAGACACTTTTAAGACACAAGCAGTGTCTTAAAAATACACAGTTCCTCCTTGGTATCAGTCTCCATTTAGAGACCTTGAAAAATAAAAGGTGAAAAATCTCCTGTAGAAAGAAGTACAGCTGTCGGATGCAATATTCTGTTTCACATTTTTATTAACTAAATGTCAACATTCAAGGAATTGACCTCTGGAAAATGTATACACAAGCATTTATATCTAAACACCTGCCCATATCCCAACAACCTCTGCAGTTTCTCTCCAGTGGAGAGTATTATAGCTTAGGCCACCTTCAAAAAACGACACATTATAATACAGTCTTGTCCTAGTTTTTCTTTTTAAACTGGAAGTGTAGAGGGAGAGAGAGAGAAAGAGAGGGAGAGAGAGAGAGAGAGGGAGAATGATGCGAAAAATTTGTGGAGGTACTAAAGTTAGCCTATACTGGCTGTGTATACAAGAGATTTGCCGCTGATTATGTGAGATTAGCTCTGGACACGGACACACACACACACACACACACACACACACACACACACACACACACACACACACACACACACACACCCTCTTTGTAGAGGACTATAGCCTCAGAGCTATACGCCTTAAAAGCTAATTGTCTTTCAGTGCAAAGAAAACAATTAAGTGCTACACAGTATGTAGGATAGCAGGTAAACAGCATTGGTCTATATTAGTTTAGACTTTAAACATACATGCTATCTAAATAACATACTTAGAATAGCATCTGTGTACGTATATGCAAATCATACATCAATTTACATATATATACACAGTATTAGGTGAACAAGTGACATACATCATTCTGGATCACGTACAGTACATAGCATAGATCTCTCCAAATAGGTAACAAGAGAAACATGTTTGCAACTCTCACGAGTGCGTGCATGAGTGCATGCAGGGTGTGAGTGTGCGTGTATGAGTGCATGCATGGTGTGAGTGTGCGTGCATGCAGGGTGTGCGACTGTGCGTGCGCCATGCATGGTCAGGGGGGTCCTACCTCAAGTGTCGGATGTGTTTTCATTACTTCCTGCCCTCTCTAAAGCTGTGACCCGGGGAGAGCCACGGCCAAAGAGCCTTTTGTTTAAGTGACCCTCGACCCTCTCCTCTCCTCCTTCCCTCTCTTTCTTTCATTCTTTCCTTCCTTTTCCTCCCCCCCTCTCTCTCCCCTTGAACCTCAAACATATCCTAATGCCAAACTCTTGGAATTGATCATCAAAGAGACCACCAGGGCAAAGAACCACACGCACGCATGCACCGCACGCACGCACACACGCCCGCACACACACACGCCCGCACACACACACACACACACACACACACACACACACACACACACACACACACACACACACACACACACACACACACACACACACACACACACATTCCTGTGATGTTGCCATAGCAGCAGAGCTTCCTGAAGGAGAAGGAGTGAGTAGGTCAGTGTCACCTCCAGGGCTGCAGTCAGACAGACAGACAGACGGGCTGCTGATGACATGGAGACAGTTCATTCCTAAAGGTTAATGTACAGCTGGAAGCCCCGTGGATAGAGAGGAGAACTTGATGCTGTGGATGTTAATCTGTCCCAGGGATTCTCAACCTGTGGACTGGGGCTCCACTGGTGGGCCGTGAGGATATTGCTAGTGGGCCTATACCAATTACCCTGTCGCTAAGTCCCACCCAAGCCCGTTGGCCAATACCACGTTAGCAACGGTTACTAGGTTTGGATCCTGGTCAAGCTTGCAATGCTGGTCAAAATGGTTTTGCAGTGTCAATACATATATGTGCTGTACACATCATGTGTGGACCTCAGAAAGAGGGTTTGTTTTCTTACCTGTTATGAGCAAACTAGTCCATTCCACGAATTATTTCGCTCCGTTGTGCAGTTTAATAGTACTGTATCTATAAAAATAGGCTCTCATTGACTTCCATTGTAACGGGGAACAGCTCTCAAAATCAGTCAGTTAGCTGTTAGCACATAAGCGAACACAACAAAAGCAGATTCTGACAGTTTATGACATCAGGAAAACTCATGCCGTTTTATTTTCGTCTTTTGATAGATTTATAAAGTAACTATATTGGTTGGAGATATACAGTGAAGCGGTTCTGGTGTTCCTTGATCGTTTGTAAACAAGTCGCCATGCTGTTTGAGATGCACCCATCTGCAGTCCCAGACATTTCTCCTAAAGCGTCTCCCTCAAACACGTCCAAAATTGTGTATGGTGTTTGCGACAAGTGGACGAGATCAGAATCAGATACATTATTTTGTTTACATCCAACGGTCTGGATGGTAAATCTGGGACCGAGGCTATACATCAGGAGTGTGTGTACAGATTTGGACCAATCAGATCGTTTTGTAGGCAAACTTGTCAGGGTTGCCAAGTCTGCTTATTTCCCGCAACTTTTGGCTTAAGGCTAATAATTAGTACTGTAATACATTACCAAAAGACATAGGCCTACATGGTATTTATAATGATAAATGCATACAATATTTTTATTAAGATTATATATGGTCATATTATTGTGTTTTGGCTTGTTTTTCTTGATTTGGCTTTAAGAGTTGGCTTGTTTTTGGAGGTGGGTTGGCTTATATATCTCACACAATGTGGCAACACCGAAGTCAAAACAAATTTAAAAATAAATAAAAAATAAAACCGCATGAGTTTTCCTGTCATAAACGGTCATAATCAGCTTAGTGTTCTAAAAGAGTGAGTTTGAGAGTTGTTTCCCCGTTACAATGGAAGTTAATGAGAGCCTATTTTTTTTTTCTAATATGTAGGCTACTATTAAACTGCACAACGGAGCGAAATAATTCATGGAATGGACTAGTTTGCTCATAAGGTAAGAAAACAAACCCACACATGCTGTACAGCAAATATATTTATTGACACTGCAAAACCATTTTGACCAGCATTGAAAGCTTGACCAGGATCCTAACCTAGTAACCGTTTCTAACGTGGTATTGGCCAAGAACGGGCTTGGGTGGGACTTAGCGACAGGCTAATTGGCAAAACACTAAGATTTGTATGATAATATAACATCAATATAAAAACCATTAATATTTAAAACATAATCCATGGTATTCTTTTCTTTAAAACCTTGGAAAGATTAGTTTTCATTGTCATACAGATAAATAGGAACTTAAGGTCGACTAAATCAGGTAATTTTGTCGACAGAAATGTGTTTTGGCGGGCCTTGATGGAGTCGTACTGCTTGATTTTACACTTACATGCTGAAAATAGCCGCTCACCATGCGTTACATTCTCTACAAGATCACCTGGCTATGTTCACTATAAATATTTTTAATATAATACGGTAGTAATAATAATAATAATAATAAAGGAACAGTTTTGGAAGAAATGTACCATGTATGCTACATTTCCAAACACCATTGTATGTCATGCTATGTGGTGAATTTAAGAGAGAACATGTTTTTAACATAGCTCAGTTTGTGTATTTCAGGTAACATACAGGTGTCAAATTAGAGTAACAGGTAACCTGACTGGTTAGCTCACACAGGGAGTGACTCTGTGTGTGCATGCGTGCGTGAGTGCGTGCGTGAATGCAAGTGGGACAGAGAGAGAAAGAGAGAGAGAGAGAGAGAGAGTAGAGGGGTTAGTGGTAGAAGGTGGCTGCCAGCTGTGTTGAGCAGAGGTTGAATAGATGTGAGGAATTCCTGCTGCCACTTTATAAAAGGAGGAATGGAACTTCTTAATGGCCCAGTGCCACTGCTGAGAGCCCCCTGCAGCACTTTGGACCATTAGGCTAAAACATCTCTGCCATTCTGCTGTTACATGCACACCTCCTCTAACACCCCAGGCCCTGTTACACACCCCCTCTAATACCCCAGGCCCTGTTACACACCCCCTCTAATACCCCAGGCCCTGTTACACACCCCCTCTAATACCCCAGGCCCTGTTACACACCACCTCTAACACCCCAGGCCCTGTTACACACCCCCTCTAATACCCCATGCCCTGTTACACACCTCCTCTAATACCCCAGGCCCTGTTACACACCTCCTCTAATACCCCATGCCCTGTTACACACCCCCTCTAATACCCCAGGCCCTGTTACACACCCCAGGCCCTGTTACACACCCCCTCTAATACCCCAGGCCCTGTTACACACCCCCTCTAATACCCCAGGCCCTGTTACACACCCCCTCTAATACCCCAGGCCCTGTTACACACCACCTCTAATACCCCAGGCCCTGTTACACACCTCCTCTACCCCAGGCCCTGTTACACACCTCCTCTAATACCCCAGGCCCTGTTACACACCTCCTCTAATACCCCAGGCCCTGTTACACACCCCCTCTAATACCCCAGGCCCTGTTACACACCACCTCTAATACCCCAGGCCCTGTTACACACCCCCTCTAATACCCCAGACCCTGTTACACACCACCTCTAATACCCCAGGCCCTGTTACACACCACCTCTAATACCCCAGGCCCTGTTACACACCTCCTCTACCCCAGGCCCTGTTACACATCTCCTCTAATACCCCAGGCCCTGTTACACATCTCCTCTAATACCTCAGGCCCTGTTACACACCTCATCTAATACCCCAGGCCCTGTTACACACCTCCTCTAATACCCCAGGCCCTGTTACACACCTCATTCTCTAATACCCCAGGCCCTGTTACACACCTCCTCCTCTAATACCCCAGGCCCTGTTACACACTTCCTCTAATACCCCAGGCCCTGTTACACACCTCCTCTAATACCCCCAGGCCCTGTTACACACCTCCCCTAATACCCCCGGGCCCTGCTTGGTGTTGGCAATATCCTTGTGTCTTCAATTTAGGCCCTTTTTGGCTGTATACTGCATGTACGTCTGACAACTAACACCGTCGACTATAAGCAAGGAATTTCAGGACAATTTGACAACATTTCATTCAAAAACATCTGATGAAAGGCTGAAAAGCCACAATATTTGTTTCTAATCTAAGGCATATGGGGGGGGAAAGATGATGTTGCGACCCTTTAACTTGTCAATAATTTAAAAAAATGCCTCTTGTGTTCCGCATAATAGCACTGAAGACGGCTGCCTATGCCCGCATCAGTACCAGCATTAACCTTACATCTTTTTGCCTTGTTTGTTTGTTTTTTTATTCGTTTTTTAGGGCTGTAAGCCTGTAACTGGCAATTTACTTTGTGGCCCCACAAAAAGAAAATATTTCCTAACCCTTTGTCAAAAACATAACCAGTTTAGTTACGTAATGGGCAGTAACAAGTTACTAGTAATGTATTACTGTAATATTATTACTTGTCTTTACCATGTAACGAAAAGAAAAAAAATAGCACATATTACATATTACTCAGAATTTGTTGGCTACTGTTTGAAAACATTACAAAGTCAAGTAATCAAATATTACTCTTGATTCTAATATAATATTATTACTTTTTTAAGGAGTAATAGGTCTATGTAACATATTACTCTCTTGAGTAATATTGCCCAACACTGGTAATAAGAGGCTTTTTTTGTTATGCTTCCTTTACTTTAATATAGCCTTCTGCTGTTTTGTTGCTGTTCTGACAATATCTGTAGTGAGCAGAATGTCATGAGCTTTAGACGGTAGACCATAAAGATTCCGTCATCATGGTGACTCAATAACCTCAAAGTCTGTTGACATAATATTGTTGCTCTGCAACAGCCTTCTATCTGAAATGCAAATGACTATTGCTGTGTATGAAAATATATCATGACCCTAAAACTCCCGTACGAAAACATCTCATCCATTTTAGTTGCACACTAACTCAGATGCTGGACCTGTTAAGGGGCAACTTCACTTTGTTCCTTTTGGCTGTAAATGGCCTAAAACATATTTCAAAATCACTATCATGTCAAGCTACTGTAACTGAAATACATGACTGTATATTATTGAGGTGTATACTGTATAGTGTATGGGTATTTGCATAGACTGACCTTTGTGTGTGTGTGTGTGTGTGTGTGTGTGTGTGTGTGTGTGTGTGTGTGTGTGTGTGTGTGTGTGTGTGTGTGTCAGGATGCTGTAAAGACTGTACCTGCTAAGGTATCTGTCTGCACACATGGAACGCATAATCAGTGAGTGTAAAAGGTCACAGGTGTGTGTTCCAATATCCAGGGAATCCATTTTTTTTTTCTTTTCTTTTTCTAACATCAAATGTTTATGATGTCTTACAGGGACGTGGTTCTTAAACCTTTTCATGCCAAAGACTCTTGTATTTGCGTTTGGCCACAGACCCCCATCTGAACAGATTTTGTGCCAGGGACCCCATGCAAGATTTGTGGTGTTAAATGTTTCAAACCTATTTCCAAGATGTTTAGCTGTCTGTGCCAATAAAACACAAAACTAAATATTAGAAACATGACTCAATATTTGGGTATTAGTAGTAGCGAGGATGTCCTGTTGTCCACTGTTATGTAGAGACCTTCTCATTGGTCACTGTGAGCCATCTGACTATCACATGAAAAGAATCAAGTCATAAAATGTTTAAAAAAAAACAGAAGTCGGCATGATTCAAAGGTACATGAAGTTCAAGACAAACAGAATTGGTTTTGATGTGAAAACATGGCAACGGCACACACTGTTGTCACGGAAGCGGGAGATAAGACAGCTAGCATATCCACCTGCTGTGGGTGTTGAAAGGTAAACATATCAGGAACTAGTCATAAAAATCAAACAGTCACAGGCCACCTGGGTCATGGTGTGTCAGCAGCCTATGAAGAGAGCACCCATGGAGTTATGATTTGCATGAAAGAGACAAAATCACTGGCCATAATGACAGTAATTATACTATACGCCCAGGATTTTTCATCGCTGTTTTCAGCACCCACAAGCACCAATGCCAATCCAAAACCGATTACAGAAACTCAATAAATGTATTTTTATGTTTGCACGGCATGTAATTGTTTTGTGTATAAAACAGGCGTGTCGAGAATGAAGGCTGATCACCATTGTTAATTGATCTGCCTCCAGTATATTGTTCTGTGACGAGAGAGTGGAGCTGGAGCCAAGCAAGGCCTATGCAATATGCACACTTGAGCTTACTTAACATCCTTTTGTGAACATTTTCACATTTGTTCCTTTTTATTTTCCTTTTTACCATTTACAGCCCATATACTGCCTGTTTCATAACAATATTATATATTGTGCGTTGAAAACCAAGAGATCAGAAAACATGATCTATTTTATTTTCCTACGCCGATTATCTGGCAAAGGTCACAATAATTATAAAATATTGTTTAGTCATGCGCTTGTCAACCCGGCTCTCATCGACTTCAATGCATTCCACAAACTTCCGGCTCCAGTTTGCCTCCCTAGAACGTGTTATGTGCTATAGTTCTGTGTGACCCCTCCTTGTTTGTTCAAACCCTCCTTGACTCTGGGGCTGCTCTGTGACATTGTGCTAAATGCTGCCACAGGTGGCTGTCAGGCCTTTCACAAATTGCATGATGACGATAATGACAGTTTAAACTAGAGACAAACAAGCAACAGAGGAGACAGTCAACATCCCACAACTGTACAATATTAAATATTCAAAGTTCACTCTACACGTCTACATACAGTACAATGCAGCAGTTCATCAATTCGACGGCTATTGAAATACCTTATGGTTTGAATACAGGATTTACTAAAACACATACAACGACCAATAAAAGTGATTCTTAGGCTATTAATAAAAGTATTCAGAGCATGACTCACATTGCAGTGATGACTCAATGCATTCCACAAATGCTAAGCTAAAATTAAGCTAAAATGCTCTGACAGTAAACAGTGAGGCGTTTGCTGCTAAACTTGAAATATCCAAGTTTCCACAGGTAAGAAAAGTTTAGCTGGGCTTGTCCAGTCTAAACTGGTCTACTCTAGACTGGACAAGCCTGTCTATAGATTGTTCTCTGTCTGGACTAGTTTTGTATTGATGTGAGTAGCCTGGTATTTGTACTAGGAGGTGATTATTTCAAAAGACTGACCTTTGACTTAAGAAAGGAGCAACCACAATCCTTTTTTCTTTTTAAAATCAATGACCAACTCCTTTATTTTTGTAATATTTAACGTCAAGGAAGTTGTCATTGCACAATTGACTTAATGTCTGTAACTATTGTCTCTGTTGTTTAAAATATGGCTCTCTATAGCAGAATCATCTGACAATTTTTGGAGGTGACATGAGGCCTGTAGTCTTCAAAATGTATACTTTTGTACATTTACTTGAGTAGGTTTCAACACAAACTTCTTACTTCTGTTTGAGTATTAAGACAACTATCCTAAGAGTAGGCTACTTCTACTCACCCCTGCCATCAAGTAGTATAACTGGACGTATTCCCCCTATATACGGTAATATTAATCATATCATATATTTACATCTTGGAAGGAGAAATTCATCAGTTATAAATCACAGTTGGTAGGAGAGTAAGATTAAGGCCCTTAATCTTAAGGGTGAGAAGGATTCGATCAATTTCAAACTACTATCTTGGCTCCCCCCCATTCACATGTCATTTGCAGCCTGTCACGATTATTACATAAGGATCTAATCGCAGTTATTTGTGTGACAATTATTCGTCAACTTAATTTGTGATTGTGACAGCCCTACTTGCAGACTATTGTAAAACAGACTACAACAAGCAGACTAGAACTGGCAGGTTTCTCAGGGCGTCCGCTGAGACAAGTTAAAACATGAACAATGGGACGCTCTGCACGTCGACCGAGGAGGAATGCAGTGGTGGAAGAAAAACGCCAACGTAAGTAAAAGTAGCAATACCACAAAGTAAAAATACTTACATGTGAAAGTCCACATTTGACTCAAGTGAACTTGTAGATCTTCTATTTTCGAATAGCCCAAGTATAAAATAGGGCTTATGTGCTTAATGTATGTTTTGTAACAATAGTAAGTTAGTAACTAGTAACTAATGCTGTAAAATAATTGTATTGGAGTGAAAAGGACAAATTTGGCTCTGAAGTGCAGTGGAGCAGAAGTATAAAATGTAAAGTACCGGTAAATGTACCTCAAAATTTGTTACCATAGGAGGAATGCAGCAGACATGTCAGCCCTTCCAGGTATGTTAGGAGGCAATTTCTGTACTATACGTCATCTCTTCTGTCTTATTATCTTATACAACAGGTGATGGTGAGTCTGTAAACTTCCTATTATTGACTTCAATGGAGCTCCTTTGACTGTGTCATAGTTTGTCAGGGAGACAGTTTTAACACACTACTGATAATTGCCACCCTCTTAAAACATGCTCTGTGTGGCCCCTCCAAGACGTCTCATGTCATGTGTGAGCAACGTGAGTGATCTTTCCCTCTCCCCCCTTCCTCTGGGAATAATCACAATAGATCAGGGCATAGCAGTGGGCATGGTTGAGAACCTGGCCTAGATTGTGTCTGTAAGGCCACATGCATTAGAACAGACTTAATTATCCTTTCCACCTTTGTCATTTATGTTAGGGTTATGGTGGTGCTGGTGGGGGGCAGGCAGGAACAATATAAACCTAATGGACCAATGTGATGATAATGAACAGGAAATTCACCACACTGAAATAGCTACAGCATAATTTATGAGATCATTTACATTTGCCTAATTTAGAGAAATTAACATAATGCGTGAAATAATAAGTCGTGACTCGTGGGTAGCCTAGGAAAAATAGCATAATAAAGAGAGGAAATGATACATTAGGGAAGGCTACAGTGGGGCCTATAATTTCGTAATAACTAACAACCTCTAACTGAGTCTATTCTAATAGCGTCTGCCTTCTTGTTGTGTTGAGTACAACCTTTTACCGCAACCTCTTCACAAACTGCAAATTGCTGCATGAGAGGGGCATAAATAAACTGCAAACAACCGTAAGGCACTGCAGTACGTGTTGGTCCACAGTACACAAGCACCTCACTTGTGGGAGAGAAGGGGAAAAAACCCAAGGAGGAGCAGGGTGACTCACACACGCAGTCAATAAACACCACACTCCCACATAGGAACAAGACAGACAGATAAGCGCATATTACGCACTGTTCACCCTGCCTGCAACCGAACAGCTTCCCTTGATCACCTCCAGACGACGCACCAGCTCCAGCCTCTCTCTTTTCTCTATCCCCCTCCCCCTGCTCTCTCGTTACCCCCCCCCCCCCCCGTCTCTCTCTGTCTCTCCCCCCTCCCCCCCCCCTCTCTCTCTCCATACGCAACTCCCCCTTTGGTGCCAAGCCCCGCCCCAAGAACAGGTTACGGGGCGGTGACTGGCTGGCCGCGGAGCCACACAGAGAAAGAAGCACACAGCGTTCTCCGTTCCCCGCAACTAACAGCTGCGAGCTGCCTGCCCCGTCCTCCTCCTCCTCCTCGTCTCATCTCCGCAGCGGGACAACGGAACTGACTGAAGCCCCGGCCGGCAGGGCAGCCAGAGAGAGAGAGAGCGAATGCTAAACGTGCGCTTTGTCACGCAGCACCAGGCCAGCCTCCTCGCAGACAGTCACAGTCCGACTCCGGGACCAGAACAGGTCTCGACACGGATCTCTACCGCCCGGACTAAGGACACCCGATGTACGCACGGAATTCTAAGCGCAGAGGAGAGTCGAGAACAGGAGGGGTGAAGTGGATTTTATTGAAAAGGTATTAACCAGTGGCGTAGTTTGTCTTTGTGTCATACACGCCGAGCGAGCGGAGACCTGCTACGTACTTCTGCTGGGGGGGAACATTGGCTCGGGAGAAAAGCTGCGCTATAATAAATCAACGACCCTGGCTCGTCTGCGTGCTGCGGTGCCCCATGCAGGCTTTCTGTAACAAATAGACTACAAATAAAGATCGTTTTAAAAACTCGACACTTTGACCTTTCCAACCCCGGGTTGTTTGTGTGAATAGTTATTACGAAAAAATGTTTTAAAACGTGGTTTGAAGAGGCGATATTTCTCGGGAGTCCCATCGTCGTTTAGCCTACTCATTTTGGTTGCTCCGCCGCAGTCCCTGTGTGTGTGTGTGTGCAGTAGGCTACGTGCAGAGTAGACTAGAGTTGCTCGCTTGGCTCTGTGCGGCACGTAGACGACATGGCTATGTGTGTGTGTATCAGCCGCCACTGATCAAAATAGTCCCGGGAGGCGTAGGACGTTTTGTTACAGTTTCACAATGATCGTATCTACTGCTGCAGCCTGCTGTAGCTGGAACCTAAACTACAACAATGACGTCGGTACAGAGGAATATACAAATAAATACATAATCCACTGTTAACTATTTAACTATCGACAGTTATAAATGGATAATGTGTAACACACTATCACATCCGCTTAACTAGCCTATCTCCGACCTTAAAATACATGTAAACAATTTTTTTTAAGGGAGAGAGCCGCTTTCCATTCCAGCAGACTGTAGTAGAAACACGAAACCTTTTCCAGGAAGGGAAAGACGAGTTTTCGTGGCTCGTTTTACTGGTGACCATTAAAACCATTAATCACCGCATTGTGTCAAGGATGACTAACTAGTTTGACATCTAGAACGAGTTGTGTGTGCACGGGGCTTTCGAAACTCGCAGGCTATGCCTATCCCAGGTGTGTCATGCAGGTGTTTTGCTTATTCTTATTATGCGTTTTGTGTGCCTTTATCTCGTCTCTTTCAGGACCGTCGGTGGGTTTTAGGAGGCGACCATGGAGAGCACTTTGCATATTCTGCAGAAACCGGCGGACTCCAGCAGCGATAAGGGCCTTGGAAGTCTCCCTGCCGGAGGGCTCCCCCTGGACATGAGCCTAAGCATGGGGGGACGCGGGGATTTTACGGAACAATCGATTGTCGGACTATCGGACAAAATTCCTTTGGTGAAGCCGTATTTCAAAAAGAAACAGAGGAAACTCGATACCAAATGCCTGCACCGGGCTCTGGAGGACCCTATCCTGACCACATTGTTGAGCACGGACACGCTCGTGAACGGGGACGGGGTCTTCGTGACCCCGAACCCGCCTGGTCGGATCCCAGCGGGCAACCTGTGCGCGGCGGTCGTGGTGAAGCAGGCGTGCATCGGCCAGGTGTGCCTGAAAGCCCCGGGAGCTGCCGCCGCCGTCGTCACGGGGCTGCTGGGCTGCGACGCGGCGGACACGGAGATGGCCGATACCACGGCGGAGCTGGAGGAGACGGAGAGGAGCGGGGAGAGGCCCAAGCTCGCGTCTTTGGATATTCAGCGAGTCGCCATGGATTCTAGCCCAAACGGCCACCGTTTACAGCCTCCCCTGGGCCTGGCGGCCGTGACGACAGTGACAATAGCGGTAGTGGCCCCTACCCGGGACACCCCCATGGTTGCTCCCCCGCCTCCTGGCCACCAAGAGGGGGGCGTCAAACCTGGTGACCTCTTCGCTTCTGAAGCCTTGCGGGGGTCAAATTGCCTTCCCATCAAAGACAGCCGTGGACAGCCTCCCCTCCCCCATACCTCCCGACTCGACAAAGGAGTGATATTTCAGGATAAAAGCGAAGAGGCCTCCCTTGACCTGGTCTTTGAGCTGCTAACCCAGCTCCAGTATCACACGCACCAAGCGGACTCTGTGTCCATCTGTGTGGATTTCCTACAGGGTCTATGTGTATACGGCAGTGACTGTGCCCACCACCACACAGTGCTGCCCTACCATTGGCAGATCCGCAGAAGCAGTAGTCAGACTTGGCAGAGCATAGCAGATGACTCTCAGGAACAGCTGGAGAGGCTCTACTGCAACCCGGACAATGAGCAAATCAGGCTCAAATTTCAGTAAGTACTAAGTAGCCACTGCTATAGGCTAGGAACCTTCATTATCTGCAATGAATAGGCATTGTTATAAGCTAATAAGCTGTGTCTGTATTGGCACAGTATGCAGTGCTGGGGGGGGGCTGGGGTCAGTTCACTTTCAGGTTAACTGAGAGCACAATGCTAATGAAAAAGTCCTTCCAATACTTAGAGAAAACAATACAAACTATAGTATATACATGTTATGTATGGTATGTATTGCATGTATCCCATGCATCTGTCTGTCACATATTTAATTAGTTGGTGTAGCCTGTGTGAATTCCTCTCATGTCTGCTGTGCTGCCTTTTCAGTGAAGTGATTAATGTGTCAAAAAGGGGACACCTGCTCTCTATATTGATGACACAAAACCATAACTACTAACATGTTACCCCATGTTGCCCCCCATGTAAAACCGTTGTTGGTTACTCAGAAAAGTGCTATATAGTTATACATTTGAGATATTGACAACACAACACTTGTACCACAGAGTCCCCTACTTGTTTAGAGAGACCCTGTTGTGTAAACACAGCTAGGTATATGGGTATAGAGGTCCTCGGGTGTTATTGGGCTACTACTTGCAGACTGTAACTTTTGGTTGGGCTACTGTAGTAAACTGATCCCATACTTGTGGCTTGGTGACTGGTGCAGTAAGCTGATAGGATGTTTGACGACTCATAGGCTTGTGGTGTGGTGGGTTGGTAACTAGCATGAGCTTCCTCTTTAGTTTCACCCCCTCTGTGTCAGCTAGCTGAAATTAAAGTTGAGCTGAGTGAGGACTAATAGACAAATGTATGTGTGACCTTACTCATGGTTTTGTTTGCTAATGTATGAGGGTTGGGTTAGAGTACATCACTGTGCATTGGGAGCTTTTAGAGCGGCTTTTTTTTCCTTCGGTGCACGACACGCAACCAGTATGTAAATCAGGCATTCGTCATCATGGTGGTGTGTCTGAGTGTTCATTGGTTATGTTTAATATACACTGTACAGTACAGTATGGTAGTGTGTCAGTCACTGTGTCATGTGTTTTTGTGTGCTTTGTAAGTCTACGTGTCAATCACCCACCTGTCTTGCTTTAGGGATGAAGATATACATCTCCCTACAGAGTAATTTTTTTTCTCAATTGATTCAAATCACAAGTCCACTAAGGGATGTCCCTGCTACCAAAGCCAGCCTTATCATTGGCTGGATCTAAGCTCAGACCAGGAAGTAAAGCACCCGTGGTGTAAAGCTGTGAACTTCCATGACCCTGCTGCCTGGTGTGGTCACTGACACACACGCACAGGCTCTCTCTCCCTCCTTGTCCTGTGTGTCTATCTCTCACTCTCTCTCGCTCTCTCTCTCATACACGCACACAAACACTTGAGCCTGCCTGGCACGCAGACTCTCACACGAATCCTCTGTGCAGACGAGCTGAGCAGTTTGTCATGCTCACACGCACGCCTTTTAGCAGACATAGATGAACTTCTCTCTCTCTCACACACATACACACTCTCTCTCGCCTCCCTCTCACATACTGTACACACACGCACATCGTGCATGCAAGCATTTGGCAAGCCTGGGTGGGTTGACATGAAAAGCATGCACACTTGCACAGCTTCCTGCAGAACTGTATCACGCACACACACACACACACACACGCACACACAGTATTTACAATTATTTTTCATGTTGGGTTTTTTACGGTTATATTTTTCAAGTTACTTAACAGGAGTACAAAAAGTAAAAGAAAAAGGAGTAATAGATCATTTTGACAAATACTTGCCGAACGAAAACTTAAGGTATAGAAGTTAGAACTGCAAATTATAGAATATAATATATATATATATATATATATATATATATATATATATATATATATATATATATATATATATATATATATAAATATATAAAATAATAATTCAATTTAATTTCAATTTCTCTGACCAGGCATATCATGGAGTCTGGAGACATTGTATCGACTCGACGATATTTATCATCACCATATCGCCCAAACCTACACACACACACACACACACACACACACACACACACACACACACACACTTATAACATTATACCCTTTTACCCTAAACATCTTTAATGGATTATTGAGGCCACAAGAAGGTTTTTTGCGCATGTGTTCATGTTAGTCTGTCAGTGTGTGCCTACATCTGTATGTCATTCCTTCATCCAACCTTTATTTAAACAATGGAATCACTTTGAACTTAGGGGAGCCTATGTTTGTGTGTGTGTGTGTGTGTGTGTGTGTGTGTGTGTTTGTACTGTAGATTGAGGTTTTCAACTGAAACTCCATGCAACGTGCATATTGCTCCACAAACAGGAAATGCAGTCTGAGTGCACCTGTCAGCATCAACCCAAGTCCTCTCAGAGGCGATGTGAATGTGTAATGCCTGAATTCTACTTACTTGCACATCGTGTTGCATTTTGAGCAACTGAGCTTGTAGATCTGCTATTTTCAACTTGCGGATCTGGCAACTATAAATAAAGGTTTACACTGTTATTACTAGTACTGTAGATTCAGACAACACCATCTGGCTTGCTTGGCAGCTATTTCCTAGAACATATTGGAATACTATAATATTAGGATATTATTTCTTGGCTGTTTATTCTAAAATTAAATTTCATAGACCTTTGTCCTGAGTAATTCTTCCTGTAGTTGACTCCTTTAATCAAATTAAATCCTCATTCTTATCTTCTAGTTTTGCATTCAGATTTGAGGTTAAAACGCATTTTTAATCCAATGTCACGGTCAGAATCACTCATGATTCTGTCTCTACTGGGTCTCAATCTTAAAGAATGGAAAGTACAAGTACTTGTATGTGTTCCTGAGCCAGTGTCCCGGAGTGACGCTAGATGTACTAATTTGGCTGCAGGGCTGATCAAATTGAGCAACCCCTGGTGTAAACGTGTTGCTGGGAGAGAAATGAGAGGGAGATACTACTCAGCGGCGTAGTTTAGCTTGGGACGTACAGTTCTCTTCCTTAATGGGTTGCAGCCTTGGTCTTTGTTAGACTGGGTGTGTGGGGAGTTCTTTTTGTGCTTCCTGTAGAGGCATCCAACCTGTCGCTCAAGGCAACACACAAGGCATTGCCTTGGTAACCAGAGCCAGCTGATAACAGTGTTAGTGATCTAAAGAGCAGCAGATGACTAAACAGGCTCTACTGTTGGTATGGAAACAACACAGGACTATTTTGGCTGCCGCAGTAGTGTAGGTGTAGGTGTGTGTGTGTGTGTGTGTGTGTTGACTATGTGCGCATGACAAAGACAGACCTTACCTGTGTGTGTGTGTGTGTGTGACTGTGTGTGCCCATGACAAAGACAGACCTGTGTGTGTGTGTGTGTGTGTGTGTGTGTGTGTGCGTGTGCGCGTGTGCATCTGTTGGAGGAGTGCTGCTGGTCACAGATGTGTATGATCCATCCATAGCTCAGGTTAATCCCATCCATATGATAAGCAGAAAGGGGAGCCATGGGCTAATCCTCCTCAGTTTATGTACTCTGCAAAAAGGAGGAAAGCTACCCCTTCATCGTCACCTCCACACCTCCCCAATACTGGAACTAAACTCACTGAACCCAGACCCGGGGCTGCTAGTCATCGGCCCTGTGGTGCAGTTAAGGGTTTCTGTTGGGTGGAAACCATGTCCTAAACCGTTCCATTCTTATTTGAAGAATAGTGATCTACTTGAGACATGTACGATTATATTCATTTGTGTGAGCATTGTTTTTAGACACAAGCAGGAGGAGGCCTTCGAAACAGGGATTTGACCCATAAACATTACTATGTTAGTACCGGTAGTACTACTATTTGTTGAATGATAAACTACTTTAGTTTAAACCCCTATTTTGGACATGTCAATATAGGTGAAACATGTTTTGTTTGTTTGTATAATTTTAGTCGCTATTTATCGGTATCACAATGAAAACACATTTCTCAAGGTTTTAAAGAAAACAAATGGCATTATTTGTATTTCTTTTTAAGTATTAATATTGTATTCCGATTTTTTTTTGTTTTGTGTTTGGCAAATATTAGGGGCCCACTTGCAATTCCCCCATGACCCACCAGTGGGCCCTGGCCCACATGTTGAGAATCACTGAATGAGGCTATCCATTAAGTGATTTGAACAACAATGAAAGGTAGATCATTCTTGTGACATTTGCAAGTTTGCTGCAACTTTAATGTGCACGTGGGACGCATAGGCAGAGGACGTATGTTGAGAGAGGGAGGGAGAGAGAGAGAGAGAGAGAGAGAGCTCTTTTGTTAGTCAGGCGATAAAAGGCTTGCTTGTCATTAACTGACATAAAGAGTCACTGAGTGAGCACCAAGGGCAGAGCGCCCTGACACCGTGTGTGTGTGTGTGTATGTGTATGTGTATGTGTGACTGTGTGTGTGTGTGTGTGTGTGTGTGTGTGGATCACATGGTATCTTGTGCTACCTTTTGTATCTGTGTTTTGTCTGTGAAATGTATGCAATAATTTAAAGCATGGTGTGTGTGTGTCTGTGTGTATCATCGGGAGTCGGGACCCCTTGCGTGTGTTGATTGCGCGGCAAACAGATAGCATATCAGATAATGGGTCTAAATGTGTGTGTGTGTGTGGATAACGTGTCAGACAGCCAGCCCATGAAATGAATCAGTGAGGCGAGGTCTGGGTCGCTCTGCCTCCTGTTACTCAGCATCTGAATTTAACCCTCTCCTCGTGGCTCACGCAGCCCTCCGTAACTCCAGGGCTGTCACCACTATGACATAATCATTTCAATTAATGATTTAATTGGGTTTTGTTGTTGTTGTTGTTGAACATCCTGTAATATATGAACAGAAATTACATTTCTGTTTGGCTTTTAGGCTTTGATGTTGCACAGGGCAGATATAAATTTAGGTTGGCTTTAGATCACAGTAAACCGACAGGAAATGGGGAGAGAGAGAGATGGGGAGTGACACACAGCAAAAGTTGGCAGGATGGGGAGACGAACCCGCGACACACTGCCATCAGCAGCCTAGGTGCCTGGACCGCTACACTAGCCGCCCAGGCCATGACAGACATATTTCATGACTTTATGCTTTCCAAAAAACACTAATATAGTGGAGATAGGCGATCTATACGCTCACAGCGTGTCGTGTGAGGCTGTGATCTTGTAGATCTGCTATTCCCACTATTTTTTACAAATGTATAAAACATTTAAAACATGGAAACGATTACGGTATGATGATTATACTATTAGCTCAAATAATTGCGATTGGGTGACTGATTATGTAATAATTGTGACAGGCCTCCATATCGCTGATTCTATCCATCCATTCTCCTTCTGTACGTATGTATTTGCCCACAACGCTCTCTCTTTGTGCACTATTTGTAGGACATTTCTGCTTTCTTATTTGCTTTCCTTTTCTCATTTGTCCTTGTAAATCTCGTAACACAATACAGGGAATGGAATTGTGCGTGTGTAGTACGTTTGTGTGTTGTGTGTCTGTGGCCCTGTGAGTGTTCCTACCTCCAGGCGTTCGCTATGCCTCCGCACTGAAGCAATATCCTCCCTCGCTCACTCTGGTTTTGTCAGACTGTCTCTCTCTCTCTCTCTGTATCAGTTAGATCGGCTCCTGTGTTTTGCAATCTATCATAACATTAAACACAGTTATTTCCTCTGTCATAAAATGTCAAAGTAATTTTGTTTGATTTTCTTTCCTTCTATTTTGTGCCGGTTACCTGGTTTACAATTCTCAGTCGGACAGAGAGAGGGAGAGAATGATGATATGATGAGAGAGAGAGAGAGAGAGACCCCACCGCCCTCGCTTTCCATCTATCATTACGCATATGACAGTACAAGTACACAAAGACACAAGAGAGAGAAAGGTGGAGGGAGGAGGATAATGAGGAGAGAGAAACGAGTGAGAGAGATGTGAGAGACTTGAAAGTTGAGAGAGAGAGGAGTATGTCAACACAGCCAGGTGGAGAGGAGGGATAGAGAGAAGAGACAGTTGGCAGGATGGTTCCTTCATTACAGACCATACATAACATGATGCTACATCTGCATAGTATCGTAGCATTATTTGAGAAACAGACATTTTGATTTGAAGACAACTTTTCTGGGCCTCACTCCTCACAAGAGTAATTGGGATTTTACGGTTTAAAAGGATTTTTGAGTTAGCCGTACACTTAGGAAAATATTATTTTCATAAGGATTTATCAGGTATGCCGGATCTATACGCGTGTGTGTGTGTTTTTGTGTGCGTGCATGTGTTTGCACGCGCGTATGTGTGTTTTATGGAAAGGCAAAATAAAGAATAGTAGAAAGTGTTTTGTGTGTCTGTTTCGTGTGTTTGTCTCTGTTGGGGGTGTGGGTGTTCATGTGGCGTGAGTGTGCTGTGTTTCCTGGTCAAGCAACAGAACCAGTGAGGGAAGTACAATATTTAACCACTTCTGGTCAATGAATCGTTGGCATGAGGAAGTGACACCTAATCCATGACATGATGAGGTGTGTGTGTGTGTGTGTGTGTGTGTGTGTGTGTGTGTGTGTGTGTGTGCGCGCGCGCCTGTGTGTGCGCAAACTGTGTGTGTGCGCACGGCTGCACGTACATGAGGACACAACGTAAAGAAGCCTTCGTCAGCAGATCTATTTGACTGGCTGACTTATTGACTTGTCGAGGCGTGACTGGGTGAACCTTTCGTGTGTGTACATGAATCTTTTGAACTTGTGTGTGTGTGTGTGTGTGTGTGTGCGTCGTGCGAGTGAGTGCGTGTGTGTACACTTACGTGTGTGTGTGTGTATGAGAGTGTGTTTTTCTCTGGTCTGTGACGTGTACAATAGCATGACTGATGCTGGTATGCGGGTCCTTGTCTGTCTAACCGTGAGAAAGTTCCAAGGTGTGCGTGCGTGCGTGCGTGCGAGAGAGAGGTGCCAGATGGGGCCTTTTTAAAGGCCACTGTACCAGCAGAGAGAGGAGCTTGCCTAGTGGTTACGGTGATTATACAAAATACCAGCAATATCCTATAGAGTTGCACCTCTTTTATGTGTTTCTGTTGCACGAGCCACATCTCGCCTATTTCAAAGGTTGAGACACCCTTCATCATTTTGCCATCAAACTGTCTCCTCTCCTTTCATGTAGCCTCTCCTGTGAGAACTCAGATGTTATGCAGGTGAAATCAATATAGGAATATGCCATTTGCTGGAAGGTGAGAGCTATAAAGTTTATAGCTTTCACCTTTCAGCAAATGGCAGGTACTAGTAGTGTCTAGGTCTGTGTGTGTCGTGTCGTTGCAGTTGACGACTACTGAAATGCATCCACATATCCAGGCAGGCCCCTCCATGTTGCCATGCCGACGCGAGTACAGCTCTGTGATTGGTTCAGAGTGCCATCAAAGATGTCTCTCTGACCCTGACCTGGCCTTGTGAAGTGTTGTTGAAGTTCTGTACCCACATATGAACCTGTGTGAACAAACTTATTACTGAAGTCAATTTAATATATCCTCTTAAGATAACATGGAACATGCCAAAACCTGAGGCGTAACAAATGATTGCTTTGTTCGTCAGAACCTCTCTCTCTCTCTCTCTCTCTCTCTCTCTCTCTCTCTCTCTCTCTCTCTCTCTCTCTCTCTCTCTCTCTCTCTCTCTCTCTCTCTCTCTCTCTCTCTCTCTCTCCCTCTGTCTCTGTCTCTGTCTCTGTCTCTCTCTCTCTCCCCCCCATCATCCTTCATTCTTTCTACACACTCTTCTACATAATAGTCAGCAGAGCAGCACCTGTTTCATTCTTCCCCATTCAAACATGCTTTTTCTGGTAAATCACTGAGCAGGAACGGCCGACTCAGTCCTCACGCTAGTTGTGTTTTTGTTTCAGGGAAACAACAGAAATCCAGGGAATAGTCACCAATGATGTGAAACTATGACTAGACAGCTTTATTTTCAGTGAAGGAACAGTATCGGCATATTGAGTTTCACTTCTCCAGGCACAATAACATGTATATATTCATGTTGCCCTTTCAAGTAATGTCTCTCTCTCTCTCTCTCTCTCTCTCTCCTTCTCTTTTACACCACTTTTTATCCAGAGTAATTTCAGATGCTTTAAATATGGGTAGATAGAATGTATACAAACACCCCCCTCTCTGTATGTTATGTGAGTGTTATTAATGGACAAGAATCCACGAGAAAGAATTCTTCACACATTCACACACACAACATGCAGACATCCTTTGACCTTACATTCAATTAGTGTTCAGGCACAAATCAATGAGCCTATTAACACTTTCTGTCTGTGTGTGTGTGTGTGTGTGTGTGTGTGTGTGTTCAAGCAGTATCATGATACACGATATTATCGCAAGTATGTTTTTATGGTTATTTTTTAAGTTACTTAACAGCACAACCACCGAACAAAAACTAAAAGAGTAAAGGTAAGGAGCAAGAGTAAGGAGTAATATTTTTGGTGAAGGAAACCGTCGTTCTACAGAAGTATAAATTAAGGTATAGAACTGAAAATCATAGAATGTGATTCACGATATCTCTGAAAAGGCATATTGTGGAGACATTGTATCGTCTCTACGATATTTATAGTCGGTTAAAAAGTGTGTGTGTGTGTGTGTGTGTGGGGGGGGGGGGGTACTGTGTGCGTGTATGCATGCCTGTTTGTCCTTGTCTCTTTCTGCCTGCTGTCCATGTGCATGGCATAGCGTGCCAGTGTGCATTGCCCAGATGTGCACGAGTGGTATGTCTGACCCAGAATGGTTTTGCCAGAGGCACTTAAGACACATGCACGCAGGCACACACACACACACACACACACAAATATGAGACTTTGACCCAGACTGATCCAGACAGTTTGGGTTAGAGACATAACTCAGAGACATGCAGTAATAGTGTGGTTCAGTTCCACCAGCCATCACCCCATCCGTCTGTAACTCAGAGACATGCAGTAATAGTGTGGTTCAGTTCCACCAGCCATCACCCCATCCGTCTGTAACTCAGAGACATGCAGTAATAGTGTGGTTCAGTTCCACCAGCCATCACCCCATCCGTCTGTAACTCAGAGACATGCAGTAATAGTGTGGTTCAGTTCCACCAGCCATCACCCCATCCGTCTGTAACTCAGAGACATGCAGTAATAGTGTGGTTCAGTTCCACCAGTCATCACCCCCTCCGTCTGTAACTTTGCATATTACTGTCGTAGCAAAAATCATCTAGATGATGTTCCAATACAAGTATTTTTGATCACCTTTCTGCTGCTTGTTTGTTGACAATAGTTTCAGTCAAACCACTTTCAACCTATTTTGGTGAAAGACAAAGTGGAAAATAAATTATGTATTTCTGAATGAATTATTTATCTTTAATGTGTTTTTTGTTAGTTTTAGAACAAGTCTAAAAAAAACTAAACTAAAATCCAATAAGTGCCATAATCCGATTAACCGTTAAAGGAGCTTATAAAATTCAACTTTTTCAATTTCTTTTGTATTTTTAGGCTCACATAATGTGTTTTCTATCCCCACAAATAACACATTTTGAACAATCAGGCTTTCATATTATATCAGGTGCTTTAATAGAAATTGCTCTCAGGAACAGCTCAACTGATTTTGGTCTCATCGTGATGTCATCAATGTCACCCTACTTTGTATAATTCCTCCTTCTTCAGTCTTCAGTTCCAAATTTGCATTTCCACTTTGTTTACAATGTCCACCATTGTTGATTTTCCAAGCTGGCATGGAATGGAAACAAGCCTGGTTTTATCTAGCATCAGTATTATAATGACTCAAATATTAAATAATTTGCATATCAGCACCCCCACCACCTCAGGACATTGTGGTATTGCAGCTAAAACTGCTTCCAAAGTCCAGAAAGAAATGACAAGGCCTGATTATATCAGAGTGGTGATTGAGGCTCAAACCATTAGAAATAACTTTGATGGACATAGACAATATGACATTAAATATTAAAAGCCGTTTTAAATGCATGTTATTTGCGCTTTAATATAATCGGCTGATGAATCGATTATGAAAATAATCATTAGTTGCAGCCCTACTATTTTCAGTACTTGTTTATTTATTGTATCTTTCATGGATGTATTGTTTAGTATTGAATAGTAATATAGTTACTTTGGAATATTCTTTTGTTAATATTTAGATTTTATTATGCTGAAAAAAAGGGGTATTTACTCGCGACCCATAAATATGTGTCCGCGACCCACAAGAGTCCCGACCCAGTGTTTGGGAAACACATCTAGAGTTTATTCGCCAGCCTGATTGTGTATTCCTGCAATGCCTGCCATTCACATTCAGTAGACCATCTCCAGGCTCTACATTCTGACGATAACCAACGATTATAATCTCATTTGCTCATGTTCTGTCACAGGCACACATAGGAACAGCATGCAAATTCTTACACTTTGCATGTTGTTGCATGTAGTGGCATTCCCCCAGACACATGCACTCTCACACACAGGCTGGAAAAAATACATGGTGATTGTGCACGCATGCACATGATTGATTGCCTTTCTTTCATTCTATGAAATAATGTGGGTTCCACGTTTGAATTGACAAATTGTTACGTGTTCCATCGATGAGGCCGCTATTGCTTGCATTTGTACAATGAACTGTGGTATCAAATACGTTTACTTTACTGTACATATTTGGTTTTGCTTTTGGCAAGCTATGAACTTAACTCAGTAACATTTTAAATAGAAATACTGTACTTTTGACTCCACTACACTTCTAGGAAGTGTAGTGGAGAGCGTGTAGAGAGCGTGTAGAGAGCTTGTAGAGAGCGTGCCAAGATGCTTTTAAATATAGGTATTGGCCGGTTGTTTTTTCTGGGCTTTTTTTTTAAAGTGTAGGTGTTTATTTGTGCTTGTTTCCTAATGTTGTTTACCGTAAACCAGTTATTCTCCAACAGGGACGTTTCCATGTTAAGGACCCCTAGATGAATGCATTATTCTATCAGAACATTTCTGAGATTGTACTTCGTAATTTGTGTACTTTGTCCACCGCTGATGTTAACCGGACATAGGCATGGAGTCTAATAATGCCATGGCCTCCCTATTAGTATTCCCTATGTGTACCAGTGATGGTTCTAACGGCTGTGTTGTGTTTGTGTGTGTTTCCCAGGGGCAGGGTGTTCTCGCTGGACTTTGGAGCGATGCGAGTGTGTGACATGGAGTTTGATCGCGTGCGACGATTGACCACTCCCCCCAACCCCGTAACCACCACACCCACAAACCCTAACTCCGCCCCCAACTGTCACACTGTGTGGAAATACTACTGCAGAGACAACTTTGGCTGGAGGGAATACTCAGAGGTGAGTGTGTGTGTGTGTGTGTGTGTGTGTGTGTGTGTGTGTGTGTGTGTGAGTGTGTGAGTGTGCGTGTGTGCTCTGCAGGCCACTGAGGCCAGACACATTAACTCGGCACACACCAGTCAATCTACTAACCTAACACATTGATGGCATCAATACATCACACAGCCTCACATACACACACACACACACACACACACACACACACACACACACACACACACACACACACACACACACACACACGCGCGCCAACTGCCGACCGCTCCAACAAATCATTACAAATTGACTGCACTCCCCTTATTTTCTGTCTGCAATTTGTGTGTGTGTGTGTGTGTGTGTGTATGTGTGTGTGTGTGTGTGTGTGCGGTTAATATTTCATCAGCATGGTGTTTTGTTTTTGTCTTTGCATTTCCTGTCAGCCCCGCCCCTCTCCACCCCACTACACCTGTCATATCTCTCCATCATTCACATTGTCGCTGTCAGGTGGAATCCTTTAAAAACACAAAAATAAAACAGTGAAAATAGCCGCTCTACAAGCTCACTACTGTATGATACACTAGGCTAGTGCATTATTTACAAAAATGGAGGTTACTGCCCGACAGCGAGGATATTTTTATCAGTCTTCATCCATGCCCCACCCATGTCCTCCCTCCCCAACTTTGTCTTAAACCTTCACTCCCTCCCTTCCTCCTACAACACTCTTCCTAAACAGTGTCCGTTGTGAGCTTGTAGGTCTGCTATTTCCAGCGCATGACACTGTTGTGCGACGGAACATAAATTAGGCTTAAGTGTCATACTGAAAGCACAATATTGACCAATAAAGTATCCTATATCGCAAGTGATTGCGTCCCTTCTTAGGCATGTCATTAGTAAAGTGTAAATTGTAAAACTGCAAAGCATTGCAACGCAGACGGACAGAAATATATATTTCACAATATTCTACAGATCTTGTGTGTGTGTGTGTGTGTGTGGGGGGGGGGGGGGGGTGTTACAGGCATGCAAAGAAAATATACTTTATGTAAAACTACATTCACGTGATCCAATTAATCAATCTAATTCCCCCTTGTCCTCCTTCAACAGCCGGTGGTGCGTCTGATCGAGGAGGCGAGCGGCCGCGGTCTGAAGGAGGTTCGTTTCATCACGCTGCAGAACCAGTACATCCTCAACATCAGGGAGGGCTTTCAGCAGAACGCCGTGTTCGGCTTCAGGCGGCAGATCAAGAAGCGTCCGGCCTACATGTCGTCTGTGATGCTCACGCCCCACTTGCAGTAAGTCACAGAGACTCACACCCCACTTGCAGTAAGTTACAGAGACTCACACCCCACTTGCAGTAAGTTACAGAGACTCACGCCCCACTTGCAGTAAGTTACAGAGACTCACACCCCACTTGCAGTAAGTCACAGAGACTGCCCATATTTACCATTAATCACGTTCAACATCTAATTCTTATTTCCCAGATTGAAAGGTATAACAACGAATAGGCTCCTACTACCCTAACAGGTCCATTTGGTTCCATTTGTATACTGTCAGAGTGTCCATTTAGATTGCCCTCAAGGGAATACTGGTCACCCTGGACACAATTCCGGCAAACTCTGTCTCTACCTGGTTTTAAGTGACAGTAACCTCAGTAAACTATGTCTGAACTCTGAACCTAACCTTATTCCTATCCTTAACCTCAGTAAAGATTTTGCCAAATAAGTTGCCAAAAACCTGACATGTGACAGAGGTCACTAATCGGGTTGGAACTCTACCTTCATGTTATGCACAATAGCACGCTAAGCTACAGTGAGTGGGGGTTGACATGTAGCAACAACAATGTGAGTAGAATTACTCATGTTGAAATGAAATGCATCAGAATAGGGAGCATGGTGATTTTCATCTTTACCGATACTAGACCGGTGGAAGTATATTCTGGATAACCATCGGTGGGTCGAACGTTTCTCGAGTTAAGTGGATTACAGATATATGTACAGACGTACAGAGACATGGTGCATTTATAGATAGATATACGTGTGTATTTGTTGTAGTGCTAATGATTTATTAGCCACATGAACCCAAGCATCCCTATTCTGGGGGCGAACATTGGGGCGTAACTACTATGTACAAGCTCAAAATGGACTATATTTGCCGAAGAGATTTTGCGAAAGGGGGAATAGGAGGGGGCTATAGTACAGAGCCCTGGGAGACTATGGTCCATGAAGTATAGACCGATTCCGTAGCGGGTCTCATGGTCGCAGCCTACGTATTTCCTGTAGGCGGACTTGACGTAGCTGCGGGGGTAAAACCCTCACCAGGCGCACCTCTTCCACTACAGTGAACGGCAGAGTGACTGATGTTAGTTTGCCTCAAACTTTACTCTTTTACCTGCTTTTTTACTAACACTAACATTACAAAGATGCCCAGAACATCGAGATAACCTGTGTAGTTTATGGCTGCTCCAACAGTAGTGGCAACATAAAAAATAAATAAAAACGGAATGTCTAATATCCACCGCGTTGGCGGGGACCAGAGCCATTGAGTAATGGTTGAGACGAAGCAGTGAAAGATACATAACGCCAGTCTTACCCAATACCAAATATTTCTGTTTTATTAACACAAGGCTGCTGTACTTTATACCTCATACTTTAAATGCTTAGTATGAGGTATAAAATACAGCAGCCGTGTGTTCATAAAACAGAAAGATTGGGTATTGGGTAAGACTGAAATTATGTATCTTTCAGGACCTTTCACTGCTTTGTCTCAACCATTACTCAATGGCTCTGGTCTCAGCCACCACGGTGGATATTTTGACATTCCGTATTTATTTATTTTGTATGTTGCCACTACTGTTGGAGCAGCCATAAACTACACGGGTTCATCTCGATGTTCTGGGCATCTTTGTAATGTTAGTGTTAGTAAAAAAGCAGGTAAAAGAGTAAAGTTTGAGGCAAACTAACATCAGTCACTCTGCCGTTCACTGTAGTGGAAGAGATGCGCCTGGTGAGGGTTTTACCCCCGCAGCTACGTCGAGTCCGCCTACAGGAAATACGTAGGCTGCGACCATGAGACCCGCTACGGAATCGGTCTATAGAGGGTTCAAGTGGTTAACAGCCATATGTCTCTATGGGCGTGCCAGGCCAGAGTTTGGGAACATCAAAATGTACAAAAAGTAAACATGTTGTACTCTCTTGTACAGTTATGTGCACTGCGATGCCTTCGCCTTGTGTGCTTGTAGATCTACTGTTTTCTGTGCAATGTGAATAAGGCTCAAGTGGCCTCAAAGACTTAAGTAGGTTGAGCACCTGAAGAGGAACCTGGGCTGAATGTGGAAGGAGAGAGGGATGATGAAAGTGTGTGAAACAGCTACACATGTCATGTTGTCCTGCGTTTGACCACATTATAAGGTACACTATGTGCCTTAACACGGCTCACTGCTCTGTGGCACAACTTGTGGGTCAGTCTGTCTTTTTGGCACTCAGTCTTGTAAAAGTACGCCCAGTGTTTGGGACTTGGTGCTACTAGCTCATAATGGGTTTTGTTATTAGAATGTACCCCTTGGTTTTACATGACGTCCCTCTACCACACTACTCTCTCTCTCTCTCTCTCTCTCTCTCTCGCTGTCTCTTTCTCTCTCCATATTTGGTATATACACTACAGTGGTTTAAAAGTACCACAATGTAGAAATACTGTTACAAGTAAAAGTCCTCTATTCAAAGTTTTACTTGAGTGAAATTATAAAAAGTGTTCATCAACTCAACAAAATATACTGTACTTGAGCAAAGTTAGTACTTCCTCCACTGTATATATTCGCGCACGCACGCACACACACACACACACACACACACACACACACACACACACACACACACACAAAGTCTCTCTCACGCACATACTGTACTGTTCTTCTCGGTATGTGCTACAACACTGTCACGGGTGCACATTGCTTTCTAGCCGGCACACGGTGGCATTCCTGCCAGGGCCAACAACCTCACGACTCGCTAACACTTCCACGCAAAGTCACATTTTAAGAGGGTGCAACATTAGCAGCCTGAGCTTGCAGGACACCCACATCATTCCTCTCAATGTTAGGTCACTGCAAAATCATCTTAACTTTGCTCTTTGCTGCAGTGTATCTCAGCACGGTCTTAACCAGTCTGGGTGGCTTGCACACCATAGCATTCCTTTCAAAATCAGCTCTCTGCAAATAATCTTAACGATTACGCTTGGCCTTTCATCCATTGTTAGTCAATGAAACACTAGCAAGCAGAATATTATAGCATTCCTATTGAGGCTATTTTACTGCTCTACAAAGCGAAAGTGCAGTAACTATGTTTTTTGAAAACACTTGTCGGACTTGTAGGTCAAATTGGCCTTCATGATTTTCGGGGATAAACATTTACCTCAAGAACAGATATACAATTAGTGCAATAATATCATCTTTTTTAGTTTAATTATTTCCTTACTTACTGCCCTTTGGCTTTGTAGGGCAGTATAGCCCTCTCAAAGCGATCGATTATAAATATAGATTAGAACTCACTCAGTTCAGAACTTTGAACCAGGGTGCTATAGAGTTCTTTCCATGGCTAGCTCATTCAAAAGCATCTTACTTGTAATTTGTGTTATATCTATAATCTCTCGTCGCTGTCTGGCTTTTTTTGTTTATAAATGAATGCCCTACTGTATTTTATACTTCATTGTGTGACAGTGTCACATAGAAGGTTGTATTTTATACTTCATTGTGTGACAGTGTCACATAGAAGGTTGTATTTTATACTTCATTGTGTGACAGTGTCACATAGAAGGTTGTATTTTATACTTCATTGTGTGACAGTGTCACATAGAAGGTTGTATTTTATACTTCATTGTGTGACAGTGTCACATAGAAGGTTGTATTTTATACTTCATTGTGTGACAGTGTCACATAGAAGGTTGTATTTTATACTTCATTGTGTGACAGTGTCACATAGAAGGTTGTATTTTATACTTGCATTGTGTGACAGTGTCAAATAGAAGGTTGTATTTTATACTTCATTGTGTGACAGTGTCACATAGAAGGTTGTATTTTATACTTCATTGTGTGACAGTGTCACATAGAAGGTTGTATTTTATACTTCATTGTGTGACAGTGTCACATAGAAGGTTGTATTTTATACTTCATTGTGTGACAGTGTCACATAGAAGGTTGTATTTTATACTTCATTGTGTGACAGTGTTACATTGAAGGTTGCCGCCCGAGTCCCGACAACAACAATATGTACATTTTTCCATTACTTTCCACTTTCCAGTACTTTCCAATACTTTATGACACTCTTGTATGATGAAGTAGGGTGTTATTTTACAAAAATAAAATAAAAATATTAAACGTTGAAATTCAGAGATTCTGTCTGGCAGCAACAATATGTATATGATCAAATGGAAGAGGGGGAACCACAGTACATACAGACAAAGGGGGAACAGAGAGAGAGAGACGAAGAGGATGAGATCTAAATGGCTGACAGACCGACAGGGTGCTGCGGGGAGGACTGGGTGAGTGTGAAATGTGACTGTGGGGACTTGGAATGTGGAACGAGGGATTTCCATCCACTGGTTCATTCCCTCCCGTAGCTGCCTTTCTGCTTTCTCTCTCCCTCTCTCCCTCTCTCTCCCTCTCCCTCTCCCTCTCCCTCTCCCTCTCCCTCTCCCTCTCCATTTATGCAAAGGAATTCTAGCCGAGCCTCGTTGTGAAATATACATGTAGACATTTACCGGGAATACGGAAAAGATATTCTGCCCCTGGCCAGCCGCACATTACAGACTAGAAGGAAGCATATGCGCGCGTGCGTACGTACATGCGTGCGTGCGTGTGCACAAACTGTTCACCCAGGAGCAGTTTGTCCTAGACTTTGAGGTTATTAGCTTGATTGGCATTTTCTCTCTCTCTCTGCATCACTTTCTTGTTATCTGTCTTTTTCCATTTCACACCAAGCTCTTTCTGGCAGGCTTCAAAGCACACAGGGAATAAAAACATTGATCGAGATGGAGAGATCGGGACTGGAGAGACAAGATAAGAAAGAGAGAGAAATAAGACTAGAAACTGTCCCATTGCCTCAGAGAATCACCACGATCACACAACACGCGCACACACACACACACACACACACACACACACACACACACACACACACACGTGGCTGATAGGGCTAACGTTTTGGCTAACATTTCGGCTGAGTGAGAGATAACTGCCAAACCACAGTTATTGACTCAAATGTGCTAGACAATAGTTTTCCTGCGTGACACTTCTATGACAGCTCCACAATGGCATTCCCTCTCTCTCTCTCTCTCTCTATGTCCCTCCATCTCTTTAATCAATCTCTCTCTCTGTGTCCCTCCCTCCCTCCCTCTCTCTCTCTCTTCCTGTTGTGTTGTCTGGTGTCTGGCTTTCATTCTTCCTGTGTCCTGCTGTGTATGCCTGGTGATGGCCTGGTCCACTCACTGTGCCGAGCATGCTGGTGATGTCATTGTTGACAGTTAACTGGTGTATGTTTTTTTGTTTTTTTATTTGCGGCCGGGGGTTGGGTTGGTTCTCTGCATCACGCATCGGGTTTTCCTTTTTTCATGTCAGAAATACAGGTTTGATTAGAAACACTTGGTGGATAATATAAAGGCAGATGTGAGAAAGGTGGCGTATTGTAATGGAAGCCATGTTGGGTGATGCATTCATATTGTCGCTGTTGGGGAGAAACCTCTGTGTTTCAACTTAAATTAATGTCCTACTTACTCTAAGTTAATCATACAGGAGTGTTGTAAAGTATACCATAAATGTAGTGAAATATATAGAGCTTGTAGATCGGCTAGTGGAATGGCTTTGAACATCAAAGGTTTCCACCTGACGACCAGTGAAGATATCCTATGTGGATGGGTAGGCCCTGTTATCCTCATTGTACAAATGGAACCACATGGCATTTACTTCCACTGTCTGAGTCATGGGGTCTGTGCTGTCAGTGGCCTAAAGCAGACAGCACCACACTGAGGGTCCTGGAAATTAAAAAGGTTTAAAAACAGCTGTGCAGATGCAGTATTGTCGTGTGATGTGGCCTTCGTAGTACCACAAGTGCTTATTAGTCAATAATATTATCAATAATGTTTCTGACATTAAAGCATAGTTACAACGCAAAACCCCTGTCCATTTACAATTACAATTTACAATTCAGGCATTTAGTAGACGTTGCTATTCAGAGACTAACAATAAACAAGATAATCAATCACATATATAGAATGGAGCGAGAACAGTATATATTGCTTCAAGAAACTAGGATGCCAGGTAAACAATGAACCCAGGCATCTGTCTAAACAACATGCTATCTGTTCCTGTTCAACACAGGAAGTATCATTATGTCTAAAGCAGTAGTTCTCAAAGAGGGGTCAAGGCTCCCTCAGTGTGCACTCTGAGAGGGTACACCATCAGAGTTATGGGAGTCCATGACATTAAAATGTTGTCATTGTTCGTATTCATTTAATTGTATTTTGTGTGTATGTTGGTTTGTTTTTGAAAAAAAGGAAAATATGCGAAGCACTTCACAAGTGTTGGAATTGTAACTAACGATGTCTTTGTCTTTGCATCACCAGGACGTTGGGCGGCCTCTCTTTCTCTCCGCTCACGCTCTCCATCGGCTCCACGTCCTCCTCTTCCTCCTCCGTGGACCTGTCCGTCTCGCTCCCTCTGTCGCCCACCTCCACCAACCCCCCCAGTCCGTTCCCAGAGACCTGGCTGCCCATGACCACCAGCCAGGACTTCCTGCAGGTTCCTGTGTCCCGGGACGACCGTAGCTACCGCACCGTCTACAGCCTGTTCCACAAGACGGTGCCGGAAACCAAGTACCGAATCATCAAGATCCTGCGCGTACAGAACCCCTTCCTCTGGGAGAAATACAAGAGGTAAATGAAACCAATCCTCCAAACATTGTCAAACTTTTTCGTGTCAAGAACCCCCAAATAAATCCTGGTTTGGCCATGTGCCTCTGAGATCTTAGTGTTAAGTTCAACCCCTAATTTTTGGAACCCCCCCCTGGTGTTCCATGGACCCCAATGATTTATTTTCATTCCAGTGACTCAAATCATTTCGTTCAGTACATGAAAAGATTAGTGGATTTTTTTTTGCTCGCCAATGATCTATCAGTCCGTCATGGGAAGAGATCACCTTCCTCACATAGTTCATTTCAGTCCAAACGTTTGAGGAAGTGACCTAGTTAGTTCACCAAAAATAACCTGTTCATTTGAACAATTAATTCATTCATACTGGTACATATAGATATAGAATATTGAAATGTAAAGGAAATGGGAAGTGACATGAAGGAAAATTCCTGATAGCCAACATAATTTCCTCTCTGTCATTCAGTCGTTTCCCTTTTAATCCTTTAGGCTTATACCCTTTTAAGTCTGAATTCAGTAAATTGACATATTGAATACAAGTGGACATGTCACATGTTGAATTGTGTAATAGACGTTTAGGGGGAAAACGTGACAATCAATTCATATGGATTTGTTATCCCACAGGTTTTTAGAAAAGCCTCAAAAGGTTGGTGACGGGTGCATAGGACAAAGTGCATATAATAAAAAGGGGATCTTTGAATAACAAAGAAGGACCTGCATACTGTCAGAAACCTTGACGTAAAGTCGTAGGAAATACTTGCCATTAACAGTGGTTGCAAAGGAATTCATTGACTGCCTGAGTCCCGTGGTGGGAGTTCTGGTCTGTTTTTGGTGAATATTAAAAGTAGTTCCGGTCATTTGGTGTAACCTGACGCTGCCAGATCCAAGAAGCTTGCTACACACATTTGTTTCACAGCTTATTGGGATCTGGGATCGCGGAAGCAAATTCGATGACGGGGCTGTTCCTTTTTTTCAAGATACTTGGTAGATGATTGGATGGGACCATCTGTTTATCACCGTGTGGGCGTGCAAACACAACCAATCATATTGACGTGTCTATATAGCTTCACATCCGGTTTCGCACATATCCCGCCCTTAGCTCACGCTGATTGGTCCGGTACGGAACGGATTTTTGTCAGCTCAACTCCCTGAGAGATCCCAGATGAAGGCTGTGTTGGGGAACATGGTTACCCAATACCGCCCTCATCTGGCAGCGTCAGGTTACATTTGGTGGGGGGCACTGGGGAATCCAGGGTTCCCCAATTAGCCATCAATTGGGCCATCTGCGGCCCCCGGAGCGCCCCCTTGTGGCCCACGGAAGAACTTCAAAAAAAAAGAGAAAAAAGCTGGTAAAAGCTGCTCCTGGCATAGTGGTACTGGGCACTATGTTGTTGTTGTGCTGCTGCTGGCGTAGTGGTACTGGGCACTATGTTGTTGTTGTGCTGCTGCTGGCGTAGTTGCGAACGCAGTGAGCCACTTACTATGACAGCAAGGGCTGAATGTCTGTGTGTGTGTCTGTGTGTCTGTCTGTCCCGCTGTTACACCACCCGCCCGCCACCAGAGGGCGCAGCTGTAGCACACACACACACACACACAGGGCGCAGCTGTAGCACACACACACACACAACCACACACACACGAGCTGCGTTCGCTTCCCGCGTTTGCTCGTCTTACTTGTGGTACTGGGCACTATGTTGTTGTTGTGCTGCTGCTGGCGTAGTGGTACTGGGCACTATGTTGTTGTTGTGCTGCTGCTGGCGTAGTGGTACTGGGCACTATGTTGTTGTACTGCTGCTGCTGGCGTAGTGGTACTGGGCACTATGTTGTTGTTGTACTGCTGCTGCTGGCGTAGTGATACTGGGCACTATGTTGTTGTACTGCTGCTGCTGGCGTAGTGATACTGGGCACTATGTTGTTGTACTGCTGCTGCTGGCGTAGTGATACTGGGCACAATGTTTTTGTACTGCTGCTGCTGGCGTAGTGGTACTGGGCACAATGTTTTTGTACTGCTGCTGCTGGCATAGTGGTACTGGGCACAATGTTTTTGTACTGCTGCTGCTGCCATAGTGGTACTGGGCACTATGTTGTTGTACTGCTGCTGCTGCCATAGTGGTACTGGGCACTATGTTGTTGTACTGCTGCTGCTGCCATAGTGGTACTGGGCACTATGTTGTTGTACTGCTGCTGCTGGCGTAGTGGTACTGGGCACAAAGTTGTTTTCCCTCCCAGCGAGTGACGTTGGCAGACTTGTGGAGAGTCTTTGGAGCGTGTCTCCAGCAATGACGTGTCTCATGTCGTGTTTACATTCCACATGCGTCACTACGCATGCACTCTACTTGCGTATATACAGTGGTGTGTTGTTGAGGCAGTCGAGGATTAACTGTGGATTTGGTGCTAATCAAGTGTTGTTTTTTTTACTGTTGATATATAGACACAATCGTGTGGTTGCTTGAGCTTGGTTTGTCTGAACTACTCACTTAGTTTGTTCAACCGTTTTTCTGATTGAATTCTATAATTTCATCCTTTCATCATATTATAACTTTAAGCACTTAAACAGTCATTTGGAAGAATTTCATACAGTGACAGTATGGAATATACTGTCTGTATGAGTTCAGTAAGGACCTCTTTTCTGGACAGACAGTGAAACCTATTATCACCATGTTCTTTTTGTAAATGTATGCCCTTCTTCATAATTCTACAGTGTCACACATAAGTAGCAAAAATAAGGAGCACGGTGGCATAGTTGGTAGTGCTGTCGCCTCACACCCAGAAGGTCCTGGGTTCGATTCCCGCTCGGGGCGCTGTGGGTGCTGGCGGCGTGTTTCCTCCTCCGCGTCATCATCAGTGCCCATACCCGAAGGCGGGGTTGGCGAAAGCAGATCAACAAGCTCAAAATGAGTTGCGATGCGCTGCGTTTTCTTGCAGATCGGCTACTTTTGAATTTGAATCCTGAAAGGTAACAGTTTTGAAAACATGGGGTTTCCCCCCGACAGCAACGATATTCATATTCATCCACTTCTTGCATCCACTGCATCGAACATTATTCAAAGCATGAATCAAGCAAGCTGATCTAGACCACAACATTTTTGCAACGCTGGCATTTTACAAACTGCACGGGTTTGACTGACATCGGGTTTGTGATGCGAGTGCAGATCCAACACAGATATGGCACAGACAGGTAGCTAGCTACTATTTATTTTATTATTTTTTGCGGCTTACGCCTTTTTATTGATTTTTTTGAAGGGACAGACAGTAGGCTGACAGGAAACGGGAGAGAGATGGGGGGATGACATGCAGTAAAGGCCGTGTCGGGCTCGGGAGTCGAACCCGCGGCACACTGCGACTGGATTACCAGTCCGGTGCCCAGACCGTTACGCCACGGCCTGGGCCGGTAGCTAGCTACTACACCGTGAGAACATTTCCAAACATGTGTTATCCTACACCTACACACAGGCTCTCTCTGTAAATATAATAAATCATACATAAAAATAAAGTGAAAATGTATGGGAGTTTTGTATGAATTGTCGCTGTCCGACGGAAACCTTGTATATCAAAAACCTTTCAGGAAATATAAAATCTATAAAAATATAAAAAATGTGATCCAATGGATCCAATGTACTTTAATTTAATTTAATACTTGTTAATACTTTTAATTGGCTAAATATTTATAAAACGCGTGCACAGCACACACACACATTTTCACATTCACTTAAAAAAAGGAATTAAAAAAAGATTGTCTATTCTTGCTACTTTTGTGACACTGTAGTATGACAAAAAAAGTTGAAATATGCATGAGGGCAACAACATGCTTTTATCAGTGGTGTGAGACTCAGCCGGATGGCAAGGCCTGCACACTGTGATGACGCTGCTCTTTCTGTTGTGAGTGGAGGGCCATTCCGCTCTCACCTGTTAACTCCCACGCTGGCTCCACAGAGTTTCACAATGACGTGTGTGTGTGTGACTGTGTGTGACTGTGTGTGCATCTGTAGAGTGCAGGGCATGCAGCTGTATCTATGTTTTTTGCATCTGTGCTGTTCTTGCTTGCGTGACTGTGTGCTATTGTGCCATAGTAGGCATGGAATTGTGTGGCATTGGGTGCGTGCAAGCATCTGTGTGCGTGCATATTTGTGCGTGTGTGTTTGTGTGTATGCGTGTGTAACAGGAGAAGGGCGGAGGAACGTTGCCCAAAAACCTAAAACTAATTAATCTTTTCGGGTGACATCGTCCGGCGATAGTGGGCAATTAGGCCATTAAGCCAATGAAATTCATGATCGCTCACCGTCATTCTTCCCGCTGTTAAAATGCACTGTGAAAGAAAAGCTGTGTGTGTGTGTGTGTGTGTGTGTGTGTGTGTGTGTGTGTGTGTGTGTGTGTGTGTGTGTGTGTGTGTGTGTGTGTGTGTGTGTGTGTGTGTGTGTGTGTGTGTGTGTGTGTGTGTGTGTGTGTGTGTGTGTGTGTGTGTGTGTGTGTGTGTGTGTGTGTGTGTGTGTGTGTGTGTGTGTGTGTGTGTGTGCCTGTTCATGAATATGCAAGACTGTGTGTGTGTGTGGATGATAATGCATTAGTGACCGATGTGTGCCCTTCTAATTGGCTCAGTATAGTCTGTGTGCATGCATGCATGGTGGTGTGTGTGAGTGTGTGAGTGAGTGTGAGCATGTGTGTTATTTCCTCAAGTCATGGAGGTGAATGCACAATGCAGGTTAAGCAACTCTCTCACTATAACAAGAATATCTGCTCGCGCGGGTGTGTGTGTGTGTGTGTGTGTGTGTGTGCGTGCGTGCGTGCATGCGCGCATACGCGTCAGTATGGTGTCGGCCTGTGTCAGGTCACAAGTTGTGAGTTCACGGGAGGTCAAGCCGGGGTCACAGCCTATCCGGCTCACAACGCTTTCTCCTACGCATGGCTGCCTGATCTGCTCACATCAAACAGACTGTGTGTGTGTGTGTGTGTGTGTGTGTGTGTGTGTGTGTGTCTGTGTGTGTGTGTGTGTCTGTGTCTGTGTCTGTGTGTGTGTTACCAGTGGAGAAACAGCGGCTTAGGCGCCAGCCTCTTATGCGGTCTTAGCCGTCTCTGATCACAACTGACTTGAAATGACAGGATTGTTGCTAGCTGGTTACTGAGAGTTCATTCACCGTGTTGGCCTGTTGCATGTGTTACAGTGTGGGGGGTGTTATTGTAACCCATACAGTGTTGGCCTGTTGCATGTGTTACAGTGTGGGGGGTGTTATTGTAACCCATACAGTGTTGGACTGTTGCATGTGTTACAGTGTGGGGGGTGTTATTGTAACCCATACAGGTCAACTGTTACTCTCAGAGCCAGAGGTGAATTAACACCCTGGATTATACCGTGCACTTTGACACTTGAAAATCAAGAGCAATAGCAGTCACATACAGAAGTAGAAAGGAATTTGTGAGTTTGTGTAACTTCTTAATTAAACTCATTCCCCTCCAAAATAGCAGATGTACAAACTCATGACACATCGCATTGTGACACATTTTGAGTTTGTATTGTAGATAGGCTATTTTCCTAGATAGGCCAATCTCCTTAATCTCATATACAACACCCTGACATTGCACTTTAATGTCTATATCATGTACAGTATGTGCTGTGCTCATCATGCACCTTATGTCTAATCTCATGTACACACTGTACCCGATGGTACATAATGTGTAGATAATGTTTTATTTTATTTGTCTTTCTTCTGCTCCCCGTGAGCTTGCACAAAAGTCTGCCACTGTTATGCACATGTAAACCTGGGATGTGACAATAAAAAAAATGTGATTCTATTGTTGCTCTTCATCATGTGACAACATATAAATGAGGTTAGGTTAGGTTAGGTTAGGTTAGTTGGACCTTTTTGTCTTGCTCTATAAACTGCTGCATATACCGGTTTGATTTTGATTCAATGCTAACAATGTCGTGTTTCGTTTTCAACCCACCTTCCTCTTTCTACCTTCTCTTGTCCTTTCTAAGATTTTGTTTGTTTGAACAGACATATAATGTAAATTTCTGCAACACCCCGACTTACCTATTCCTTTCACTTGTTCCTCTCCTCTCTCTTTATGTTTGGATCTCTCTCTTTCTCTCAATTCAATTAAAAATTCTATATAGTAATGATGAAAACAAGTGAATAACAAACAATCTCTCTCTATCTCCCTCTCTGCCTAACAGGAAGAAGGAATACATGTCTCGTCGTCTCTCCGAGATGGACCGGCTTCTGAGTGAGCGGCACCTCTTCCACGGCACCTCGGCCGACGTGGTGGAGGGCATCTGCAAGCACAACTTTGACCCGCGCGTATGCGGCAAGCACGCCACCATGTTTGGCCAGGGATCCTACTTCGCTCGCAAAGGCGTCTACTCCCACAACTTCTCCAAGCGCTCGCCAAAAGGTGTCCACTGCATGTTCCTGGCCAAGGTCCTCACTGGCAGGTAATGTGTGCTTTCAACCTGACATCCTTATTTTGGCATTATACACAGTGGTGGAAATTAGTAACCAAGTACATTTACTTATGTACTGTACTTAAGTACAATTTTGAGGTACCTTTCCAATCGTTTATACTTTTACTCCACTACATCTCAGAGGCAAATATTGTACTTTTTACACTTAAGTTACTAGTTACTTTGTAGATTTGTTTGATTAATATTACAAAACACACTAACCATATATTTCGGCCACAATGCGTTGCGATGCGACACATCATGACGTGAGGTTGTAGATCGGCTATTTTCAAAATGTCTTATACATTTTGAACTTGTGAAATGGCATTGGCATGACATACTTTTAGTTTTGGTACTTTAAGCATATTTTGAGCGGTTTAAATTCTCAAAAACACTGTATCGATGCACCAAATACTGATTTGATGATCTTGGAAACTAAGTATGCACCCCACTATGATAAATGTGAATGCAGATCCCACTGTTCCGTATCCTCTATATCGTATATGTATCATGACGCCAGATTCTGGCCAATACACAGCCCTAATATCCTGTATTTCATCCGCAGTCTTTCCCTGTGTTTGACCGATCATATAACGTTTGGAGGGAAACAGATGGGATTTTGTGCACCAATTATTTTGTCCCAGATGTTGCAGCCAGAAGTTGCAGAGCATCAGTAACTAGGGGAAAGGTCGAGGCTAATTTATACCCCTTTCGATAAGTGACAGAAATTACAAGAAAGTGTTGTTGGGTTAAGGTGTAATGATCTGGGACTGGGTTGGGCTCAATTATTGTCCATAAATAGTTTTCCTCAGTGGAAAGGTGATCTTCTCAAGATCTCAATGTGAAACCACTCCATTGTACTCCATGACTTTTTTTTTTACAGTGGATTAAGTGTACTGCACGTGAAAACAACGCCACGTGAAATGTTCCCTGAGGCTGTTTGTCATAAAACCATAGGTACATCATGCAAATTCCCTGCACATAAGGTGCATATTGACTACATAATATGTAAAACAAGTGATTTGACTGAAACGGTCACACTCCACTCGCTCCGTTTTGGCTGCAGCAGATGTAATTGTGCAGTGTTGCCAGAGGATAGTGTGGTGGTCGAGACTCTTGCATTTTAGAACCGCACCGCACGTGGCCCTCCTCCTCCTTTAGGCCTGGGTTTTATCCTCACCACAGCCCCGAGAACAAGACATTGCTTCCAGACCTGTGCGCAGATAGTGAAGGTGCTTTAGACAGTGAAATGTGTTCCAAATGGACACCCCACCATCAATTTCACATAAATTACATTATGGTTGTTATTTTGATGTAGTGTTTCCTTCTTCTCCTTTAGTTTCCATGTGTCCATCCTGCCCAAATTAAACCATTAGCCATGCAGTTGACTTTCTGTTTTGTTTTTTGCATGCCTATATACAGCACACATCATGGCACTCGATGATGTTTTTATCTGTTTTACAGTTGAACCTGAATAATATTGTACAAGCTCTTACTTCTACAAAAACTATTGCCTGCACAAAATTCAAGAATAGCGTAGAAATGTATTCCACTACTGACAAAATAATGTTTTCATCAACTAGATATACTTTTTTATATAAAGGCCTACAAATAGCTTTGACCAAATGACTGACCCTCTCCTTTGTGCTTTGTGTTGGCAGGTTTACGGTAGGAAACCCCTCCATGCGGCGCCCGCCACCCATCAGTCCCCGTGACCCCTCCAGTGACCTCTACGACTCCTGTGTGGACAACTGGGTGGACCCCCAGATCTACGTCATCTTCAACGACGACCAGAGCTACCCCTACTTCATCATTCAATACGAGGAGGTACCCAGCACTGTGGGCATCTGAGACTGCACTGGAGCACGCCTAGCCTCGCAAATGGCATTTGCAAAAAGAAGCTTTCTGTTTGTTTTTAGCCGACTTTGACAGGATGGCTATCAAAGTAGCTAAAGGCTAAACTAAAATCTTCAGAGTTAATTTGCAAATCATTTTTGACCGTGGTCTGTGATGCATGGCTCTAACCGGACCAGACTGCATTGAAATGGACCAGATGAAACTGGTCCAGACTGGACAAAACAGTAACTACGGCTGCTTTGTCATCCATTGCAAAGATGTGCTTGGCTCCAAGACCAGCTGAGGCCAGTCTTGATCAGATCATGGTCAGTGCCAGACTAGACTAGAGCAGCATCTACTTCATGCAATGGGACAACGCGCCCTAAGGCACCAAGAACTTCTGAGACGACACTGGACTGGACTGGATTAGAACTCAACTGGACTGGGCTACACCAGATCAAACCAGTCTAGGACTGGTCTGGATCACTTACCCCTCCTTTATCTGAGGCATCGAATCCTGAAAGGACATCAGAGCAAATCGTTTTGATTTAGACGAGACTGGGACAAACCAAACTCTGTCCCTAGATTATTATTATTATTATAACTCAATCCTAATTTTTTTTTTTTTTTTTTTTTAACTTGGCTCGACATTGCCTTAACAGTACAAGGTTGCATCCATCCAGGACTGGCTGGATTGTTCTGAGGAGCCAGTCACCTCACTACTAGAAGCACCCACACATAGAGTTACCATGGTCATATCCACTCCCACCCTGTTATCTTGAATACAGCCACCATAGTGAGAGTGTGCCCCGCCTCCATGACTTTTTTACAGTCGTACATGTGCTATGTGTGTCTTTGAATCTTCAACATAGTGGACAGCTATTATATGGCCTCTTCATCATGTGGACACTGGACAGTAGTTTCCATGGAACTAGGAGTTATACGAACGGGCGTTTACGGCAGCCATTTTGAGGACAGTTGCACACGGTTTGAAAATATTTCTCTTGGCATTTGTTTCCTCGGACGGGGAACCGAAGAATGAACAGTTTGACTGAGACTGAGTTCTCCAGCAACGGGTTGTCATTAACAAAAAAAATTAAACGAAATGATAATAATTCCTGAAACTCGCATCTCTTTCTTAGACCGTTCTCTCTGAGGGACAGTAGAAGTGTTTTGGTGAGAGACACTGTACAGACATTCTCCTTGTTTATATTTGAACTGTGTGCCTTTTGTTCATAAAATGTTTATTTATGTTAGTTTAATGTTACATTGATTAAATAAAGAATCTAAAAACTAAAAAACGACAGAGCTTTGAACTGTGATTTTATTCATTTTATTCAGCTAAGTACATTCAAATGTAACCTCAGTTTGCTGAAAACACATTTGGAGTACTTTCTCTGAATTATGAGTTTCTTACCCTTGTAACAATCATGTCATTGTTATGTACCGTAATTTCCGGACTATATTTTTTCCCATGCTTTCAACCCTGCGGCCTATACAACGGTGCGGCTAATCTATGGATTTTTACAGCTAATGGCCACTAGGGGACCTAATAAATCTATCTCTATGGCCGGCTATGGCCTCTATGCGGCTTATAGTCCAGTGCGGCTTGTATATGTACACATTTGTTTTTTTCCCTAAATTTAGCTGGTGCGGCTTATAGTCCGGAAATTACGGTACTCGATATTCTGAGGGACGAGTCAAATTAGCCCACAACTGTCAGCAAACAAAAGAATGACCAAAAATAAGCAGTTACACACTTAACAAACTTTATCTTACCTCTTTATGCTTCCATTTTTTTGTGTGTTGGTGACAAAATTGCTAGCTCATTGCTCAGATGTTGGCTTAAATTTACAAGCTTCTAAACTACATTCCTCATCTGAATTAGGGAAAAATCTTGTTGACAAACTGGTTGTGTTAGTGGTGTACTGGCATTAGAGGAAGTGGGGAAGATGGGAATTTTATTACAAATTCGAACCACACAACAGCCATTTGTCCTGCTGAAATCAACCCATAACTGCCCACTGTGAGTCATGGCCGCTAAAATCCCCCAAAGACGCAGTGGAAAGTGGGCCTGCATGACAAAATTTACGGCTGTGGATGATTTCAGGAAGCATTTTGTATTGGATGTCTGCCGGCTTGTTCTTGTTTGGAGCACTTGGTATACAAATGGGAAAGGAATTCCCCTCTTCTCCTTCTGATTCTGTGATTCTGTTTGTCTCCACATATCTCATTCTAGAACTCCATTCTTTAGCCCCCTCCCTGGCTCTCTGATCCTCTCACTCTCCCCTCACCTCTTTCCTGTTGCTCCCCTCTAGCATATGATCTAAGCTCCATGGATAATGTGCTCCAGAGCTCCAGTGGGAGGCTGGCGGAGGTAACCGTCTCCCCCCCTTGCCGGGGGCAGCGTGCTGGGGGAATCGGCAGCTCTCCCTCAGACCCCTGACCAGCCCCGCCTGTGGAGAATCATCCACTTCTTATTCCTCTGACAACACCACTCCATCCTGTCATCCGTATCGTCTTCATCTCCACTCCTGACGTTTCTCTGCCTAATCCTTTTTTATCTGATCTCTATTTCTCCATCGCTGTCATGTACTGTCACTTCTTTTTTGTCTCTTTCTGGCTTTCTATTTGCTGATTTGTTACAAGTACAGTAGGTAGACATGCTTGTCATGTATCTTGTTATTTAGATATTGATAATGCTATACTACATTAGATAGACTGTTGTTTAGACAGACGCTAGGGCTGATTTGATCCATTAACCTAGTTACTTTGTGTAACTTAATTGTTTTCCTGGAACTCTATTATTTACTTGACCACTGGATAAGAGTGTCTGCTAAATTGCAAATATAATTATTGAGAACTATAGTGTGGCTCCTAAAACAACCCTATGTATTATTATTGTAACTACAAAAGCTAGAACATTAAGTCTATTGGTAGATCAAACTAATTTACTTTTGTTAGAACTTGAACTTAGAATTCATACTGGACACCCGAATCATCTCGTCCTCTCAAGGTTATAACAAACAAACAAAAAATATTGTTTGCGTAGCATTTCCAACCCTTTCTCATTCTAATCTCCTCCCCTGCTATTTGCATTATACCAACCACCTATCTCTCTTTGCCATGCTTGTTTGACCGCTCTCTCTCATCTGACCAGGGTCACCATTTTGTGCAAGCAGAGGAGTCTCTTCGTGCCTCCTCTCTAAGCTGCATGCCTGTCTGCTCTGCCCTCTTCTCATGTGCATGCAACATTGTGCTGCTTGCCCTCTACCTGCCCCTCTCTCTCTCTCTCTCTCTCTCTCTCTCTCTCTCTCTCTCTCTCTCTCTCTCTCTCATCTGTATTTTGTTGGGCGAAAACCTTGTATGTCCAAAACCATGACAATATTCTATGTACATGCTCGGCTACAAGCTGTGAGCCTGTTTTCATTTATTTTGTGTGACACTGACGAAGTTATAATTTTTTATTTGAGATCAAAATTAAGTAAACAAAACAATTTAAATATGGATATACAAGGTTTCTGCCTGACAGAAACATTTTGCATTCATTCTCATGCTTGTTCTTTTGTCTCAATTCCTTTTTCTCTCTGTCTCCAAAGTGTAGGGCTTAGCGTACTGTATATTGATATTGTTGATATTGAGACTAGACTATATATGATCTGGGATTTTGGATATCGTAGTGTCGAGATATGGCATGTTGTCTTCTCCTGGTTTTGACATTCTTTATTGGGAACCCCTTGAGATGAACCATCTCGTGTTCAAGGGTGTCCACAGAATACACAATACATGCATTTAGACAAAAGAAAAAATTCAAGCGACATTAACCAAACAATTGAAAATATGTCATTGACCGAATATGAACAGGTGGATTGTTCCAGTCAGAAGGAGATTTTATTGGCAGCTGATTTAGATTGATGATCTTGGATTTAGAACATCGAAGAAAATGCACAATTTCTCAGTTGACATTTAGAAGTGTTTAGAAGTGAAAGGAACCATATACTGTTTGAGATACTGTGGATAATTAAAATGAATGCATTTAAAAATGGGCTGCAAACAGTGCTGCTGTTGTCTGATTTCCATACATCCCATGGTACAGTGATACATGGTACAGTGATGAGTCACGAACAGGCAGGAAAGAATGTGCATAAAAGGTTATAGATTGCATTAAGAGGAAGAAGGATAGTTTTAGATGAAGTCTGACAGACTACATCAGCATAATCCACAATACAATAGGTAGTATGAGTTGTAGAACCAGTTTCTGACTGTAAATGTAAATCAGTTTATTTTACGGTAGAACACCAGTATTAAAGTAGATTTTCCAAACAATTTCCAACAACAATTGATGTAATTTTCTGGTTACCTAACTGGTCTATTATTATATGCCTTTATACCGACATAGTTATACGCATTACTAATGATCATTTATCCTAAATGTCATTGTGTGTAGAGTAGTTCTCTCCCTCTGTCTCCAATCTCACACCATTCTCTCCGCCTGTCCTTTTCCGTCTCAGTCTGAGGACACTAGCTGAGTGTGTTTGCCTGGTTGCCCCCCTGGCACACAGAACCTCTCCATTATAGAGCCAGTGGCTGGCTGCCGCTCAGGCTAGGAGAAACATTGATGATAGAAAAATATACAGAGGACACAAGCAGATGAGGACAAGTAACAGAGTAACAAAGGAAGGAGGGGGGAGAATATCAATCAGTAAAGTATGGTCTTATTCAACTCAAGTCAATGTATAGCCCCATATGTGCCCTCTCCCTACGCTCATTCTGTAGCTCCGAGATGAGGTCACACACTGGGCCCCTCCCACCGCGTTTCAGAAACGGCGCAAGTTTCCACAATACACGTTGCTTACCCTTTTCGCCACAATGAATCCAAAACGTGAAGGGGCAGAAAGGGTTTACACTAATTCAACCATAACAACGGCCAAAAAAATCCAACTAGCCATTTGAACTGAGCCTTTACGTCCCGTCTTTTGTCAGTCGCTTCCATGTTTATCAAGGAAGTCGTGCGTGTGCGCGTACATGTCGAGTGAACTGAGTCAGTTGGAAATTTTCTACCAGGGGAGGTGCCGGGGAGGCGCTAAAGCTTTTCAACTTCCTTAAAAACATGGTAGCGACTGACAAAAGACGGGACGTAAAGGCTCGGTTCAAATGGCTAGTTGGATTTTCTTTGGCATTGTTAAGGTTGAATTAGTGTAAACCCTTTCTGCCCCTTCACGTTTTGGATTCATTGTGGCAAAAAGGGTAAGAAACGTGTATTGTGGAAACTTGCACCGTTTCTGAAACGCGGTGGGACCTCATCTCGGAGCTACAGAATGAGCGTAGGGAGAGGGCACATATGGGGCTAGTCAATGTATTGTGTGCAGCAGTGGTGAATGTAAAAAGGTTTGTACTTTGTCAGGAAAGAAGGCCTAAAGTGGGGATGGTTTGTGTGTAAGAGTGTATGTGTGTCTGCATCTGTGCCTGTGTGTGACCCGAAAGAGATTGCCTTTATTGTATTGGTTTTCAATTAAAATTGATGACAGTTCGTAGTCATTGTGGTGCTATGACAGGAGAGTCATTCTGTAGTGCAGAACTCTGTTCACCAAGGGATGGACACAGTACCTTGTTTTTGCACAAGAGGAGACTTCCATTTGTTTCATGCAAAATGTGAAATGAACAGCAATAATATATTCCTGTATTGTAGCCGGTCATTCTATTCTATTCTATACTTCTCTATTGATCTTGTCTTCACTGTTTTGTTATAATCTGAAAATATCTGTGCTCTGTTGTGCTATGGTCTTCTGTTTTGTTCCATGTTGTCTTGTCAGAGCCATTTTGTTTCCCCTTCTCCTTCCCCTGCTCCTATACCACACTAAACTTCTCAGAGATAATGTAACACTGAGACAAATGGAACCAAATGGACCCGTAAGGGTCCATTCGTACACTCAGGATTTTACTTGAACCTCAGAACAAGTTCCATACCACAGCACCATACGTTCCGGCTTGAACCTGTTCATATTGCTCGAACATCTCCAGCTGCATGCATGCGCATGCACACATATGCGGATAGGTCTGGCTTTGGTCCATACTTATACTCTATAATATCTCACGCTACCTTTCTCACATGCATACCTACACATGCGTAAACATACAGGCATTCATACGTGCTCGTCACATGCAAGCAAGCATGCACGCACACATGCACGCACGCACGCACACACACACACACACACACACACACACACACACACACACACACACACACACACACACACACACCTGCGCTCACACACACTTCCTGTATTAAGCCTGGGTCCATATTGCTCCAGTGATGCCCAGCTGCAACCAATGAACATTCCAGTTTCTGGGTTATTCTGTTCCCTCCCTCTCCATCATTTCAAATTTCTGCCCTAAGCCTTTAAGAGAGCCAGCGGCCAAATATGGTCATGCTTGTGTCGTGAACTCTGGACGACCTTCTAAATCGGCCTGGAGCTCGTGACCTTTCAGACCCTGCCCTGGGGGTGGGTTTTAGGCACCGCATCACACCACAGTGGGAAGCGGCTCCGCTTGTGTACTCCTGGGTGCGGGCCATGGGTGGGTGCGGGCCATGGGTCGGTGCTTGTGTACTCGTGGGTGTGGGCCATGGGTGGATGCATTTTCGTGACAGTGTGTGTAAAAGAGAGAGAAAGGGTGGGGTGAGTTGTTCCATGACCTCTGACTCAATTGGTTAATGTTTATTTTTTATATACAATGTATACACAGTTAAGCACACATCTTTGCAGTCAAATGTGATCAGTAAACTGAAACAATAATGTAACTGGGAATTATATAATTGTATATGAAATTTAATTAAAATAAATGACAAAGTCCTGGACCGCTAGACTAGCGACTAGGTCCGGTCAACTATAGGCTCCAATGTAGCCTGACAGCACGTTGCGGGTTCGACTCGAGGACGGCCTTTGCTGCGTGTCACTGCCCATCTGTCTCTCCCCGTTTCCTGTCTACCTACTGTACTCCCAATAAAGGCATAAAAAGCCCAAAAAGAAACACAATTTCTAAATGACCACAATCATATCTTTCTGCATTATGTTTCCATATTGGACAACATATTTGGCAATACTGATATATCTATGATAGGACAATATTGGCCGATGAAAACCATCCAACTTATTATAAATTGGCCAGGCTCTAGTAAAGAGGTGTGAAAGCAATGGGGTGAATCAACTAAGCGGGTTAAAGGAGAATTCCATACTAAAAGGCTTTCTTACCTTTCTTTGTAGTTGTTACGTCCCCACCAAAGAGGTCCAGGTGTTATTTTGTGCAAAAGCTCCTTACTGGCTATTTCCCCTACCATAAGCCCTAAATGAATTGCATTGAATTGAATGGGAATTGAATGGGGCTATGGGGTGTTGTACTAATTTGCTTATTTCCATTGCTCAAAATTATAATTTCTTTGTATATATCCTCTCTTCATAATGTAAATAATATCCCAAGCGGCACACTTTACTACTTCTTTCGATGGAAATAAGCGAACTAGCATAACACCCCATAGCCCCATTCAATTCCCATTCAATGCAATGCAATTCATTGAGGGCTTATGGTAGGGAAAATAGCCAATAAGGAGTTTTTGCACAAAAAAACACCTAGACCTCTTTGGTGGGGACGTAACAACTACAAAGAAAGGTAAGAAAGATAAGAAAGCATTCTAGCATGGAATTCTCCTTTAAGTGAACAGCACAGACGTCCATGTTAAGCTTATATCCCCCCCATCTCTCTCCAGCTCCTTCCTATCTCCATGTCCCTGCTCTCTCTCTCTCTCTCTCTCTCTCTCTCTTTTTGTCTGTCTGTCCCTCTCTCTCTCTCTGTCTCTCTCTCTCTCTCTCTCTCTCTCTCTCTCTCTCTCTCTCTCTCTCTCTCTCTCTCTCTCTTTTTGTCTGTCTGTCCTCTCTCTCTCTCTGTCTCTCTCTCTCTCTGTCCCTCTCTCTCTCTCTCCCTCTCTCTCTCTCTGTCTCTCTCTCTCTCTGTCTCTCTCTCTCTCTCTCTCTCTCTCTCTTTTGTCTGTCTGTCCCTCTCTCTCTCTCTCTCTCTCTCTCTCTCTCTTTTTGTCTGTCTGTCTCTCTCTCTCTCTCTCTCTCTCTTTTTGTCTGTCCCTCTCTCTCTCTCTCTGTCTCTCTCTCTCTCTCTCTCTCTCTCTCTCTCTCTCTCTCTCTCTCTTTTGTCTGTCTGTCCCTCTCTCTCTCTCTGTCTCTCTCTCTCTGTCCCTCTCTCTCTCTCTCCCTCTCTCTCTCTCTGTCTCTCTCTCTCTCTCTGTCTCTCTCTCTCTCTCTCTCTCTCTCTCTCTTTTGTCTGTCTGTCCCTCTCTCTCTCTCTCTCTCTCTCTCTCTCTCTCTCTTTTTGTCTGTCTGTCTGTCTGTCTCTCTCTCTCTCTCTCTCTCTCTCTCTCTCTTTTTGTCTGTCCCTCTCTCTCTCTCTCTCTCTCTCTCTCTCTTCTCTCTCTCTCTCTCTCTCTCTCTCTCTCTTTGTCTGTCCCTCTCTCCATCTCTTAATCTGTCTCCCTCTCTGGGCGTCTCTGTCTCAGGGCAGGGCTCCACTGGTCCTGCTGTCATCTCCTGTTGTTCTAATTGGGCTTTTGAAGACTTCAGCCAGCCGGGAAAGTCCTGATGGAAAGATGAGGAGGAGGATAGAGGGGGGTGGGGGGAGTCTTCCAGGAATGGTCCCATTAGGAGATCAGGCAGGCGGGAAGATTCAAATCAAATTGAACTAATACTAATCCATTTGGAAATGCCAGCCCCTGTAAAGGAGGATAGACTACATGTACTGTACAGCAATGTGCACTGTAAAACTCTGTGTTAAGGTCACTCTCTGAGTTAAATGAACATTCAGGGTTTTACTGTGTAGTCCAGGTTGTGCTGGGGACATCCATCCTGGTTGCTCTGTAGTCCTGGCTGTGCTGGGGACATCCATCCTGGTTGCTCTGTAGTCCTGGCTGTCCTGCAATGCCCAAACCTTTATGGGTTTAGATCAGGGCTGCCAACAAACAGACCCTTTTTACTGCTAGCATAATGCAAAGACACTGGTAGTGGTAGCAGTATGTAGCACAACTAGTAGCTAACTCGTTATAGTCAATGTACTCTTTGTACAGTACACTTTGTTCAGTTGTGAATGGGGATGGGGTATATATGCATGGGGCTGTGTGTTTGTCTGGAGCTAATCTCGCAAACTGCTGGACTGATTCACGCAAACTTGCTTATGCAGTTAAGCCACAGACAGAATTTATGTCACATATGTTTTAGAATAGAACACACTGACTGTGTAGGAAATAGTTTTATGTTTAGTGGAATACCATCATGTTGGATATGAGCCCTTCACTGCTGCTGCCCTTTCCTATAATATACTCTTAGAGTTTGATGTGTGACAATCAGGAATGTTCTGCTCTCACAGATCTATCCATGTATAATTAATGCTGGCCATCCAGGAAGTAAGTGAAGAAAAGCATTCGTCGTGAGAATTCAGACGCAAGCACATGAGGACATTTCCGTGTATCCGTGGGTGTACGTGTGGGTCAATATCGCTGCGTGCATATGTATGTGTATCTCTCTGTCTGTGTGTGCCTCTCTGAGGTTCAAAAGGTTAATTGTGCCATATGGGGAGACTGTGTGCGTGCATGTGTGCGTATACTGTAGCAGTATATACATGCGAGCCATGCATGAGCGTGTATCGGGTTCAAAAGGGCAGCCGTGCCACAGGGCAGTCGATTCTGCCTTAATAATTGAGGCTTAACAAGCGCATGTTAAAACATCATGATCCCCTAGTCTCTCACACAGTCATCCGTCTCACACTAACGTTAAGAGCTGCTTAAAAAGACCTGTTTGTCTGAGCTCAATTATTCACCAACTTCATGTGCTTGTGCACGGTAAGATCCTCAGTGTACATTTAACTAAGAGTGTACAAATGATACATTAAACACAGAGGATTTTACTGAGTGACCAATGTTCTGTTTGTGCTCAGACAAAAATCTCATCTCTCCTTGGTTAAAGCCCTATTCACATTTTATGAAATATGTGCTTTTATATTCTTACCTTTTAAACTACGGTATAAATAATTGTATAATGTATCATTTTCCAGCATTTTTGTATAAACAGATTGAGGCGGAAACCAAAGTGCTTTTAGAAACACTTCTTGGATGTGAATCATGTGATAGAGACTGAATCTGGGATAAAGGCTACAAATGGTTTTACAAAAAAGTAAGGAGCGCTCTTATCGTATATCATCATGACGTAAAATAGACACTATTCTATAGGTCAATTTGCTCAGGCACTATGACGATTTGATGATGATTTAATGTTTGTGTAGAGAAAAGTTTGTGAACATAGTATACATACACTAAAAGCTGGATATAGGAGGGGCTAGCGCCCCTCAATGAACAACAGCGCCCTGCCACTCAGCAGTCAGCACAGTGATTATACAGATCTGTTTCAGACCGCTGACAGGGAAATTTGACGTCTTCATTGAAATAAGTATTGTTTTATGGCGTCTGTGGGGCGACCCCATTTTCTTCCCCACGAAGGGAGGGGCTGGAAGAAGCGCCACGGCTTGTGATTGGGTGAGACGGGCTGTCAGTGGGGTAGGGAGCGCTCCACTGTGTTCATTCTCATTGTAGGCTTGTGATTGGGTGAGACGGGCTGTCAGTGGGGTAGGGAGCGCTCCACTGTGTTCATTCTCATTGTAGGCTTGTGATTGGGTGAGACGGGCTGTCAGTGGGGTAGGGAGCGCTCCACTGTGTTCATTCTCATTGTAGGCTTGTGATTGGGTGAGACGGGCTGTCAGTGGGGTAGGGAGCGCTCCACTGTGTTCATTCTCATTGTAGGCTTGTGATTGGGTGAGACGGGCTGTCAGTGGGGTAGGGAGCGCTCCACTGTGTTCATTCTCATTGTAGGCTTGTGATTGGGTGAGACGGGCTGTCAGTGGCGAGCGCTCCACTGTGTTCATTCAGGATTTACTATTCTGTGCCTATGGTGTTGCAACTCGGACGGGGCTGAGTCGGCTCAAGTGAACTTTGCAACGTTCGACACGGCAACTTGCTCGCTTTAGCTCGTGGCTCAAGTTCGCTTGAAACGTCACCCCTCCGTCATGGTCTAAAACTATAGGGTGAAAGTCCCTCCCTTTGTGAAGCAGAAAACGATTATCTGTCAGAGCAATGACTAGTGCAGAGTTTCTAACCATGCATTAATTGCGTTAGAATTCCTAATCTAATTAATTTCACAAATTAACTAACTCAGTTAACTTAGTTATTTTCACAGCCCTTTTTTCTTTTTCTTTTTGCCTTTATTGATAGATTTGAAAGTAGGTTGACAGGAAATGGGGAGAGACATGGGAGGGTGACACGCAGCAAAGGTCGTCGGGACTGCTAGGCACACAGCACTTTACCCTATATACCTTTAATTCTCAAAGGAATCTTTTCTATAGAGGTTATTTGAGAGAGAATCATGGATCCGGTGTTATTTGTTGAATACGTGGGGAACAGGACAATCTCTTTGGGTGTTCTATAAGCATACATCTGGGGATTATAGTTAGGGAGGGGTGAGGAGAATGTGTGTGTGTGTGTGTGTGTGTGTGTGTGTGGGGGGAGAGGTGTCGCAGGAAGGGCTAAGGCCGGCAGGGGCTCATTCAGTGTATACAGGTGGAATTAATGGGAAGCAACAGGAAAGACTGAAAGTGTGTGCGGTTCCCAAAGGCCTGTAGGATTACACACACACACACACACACACACACACGGGCGCGCGCACACACGGGCGTGCGCAGACTGTGCACCTACACGCACACACACACTCACGCACGCATGCACAACTTCACAGTCATTCTGCACACTCACACGAGTCTTGGTCTCAGTCTTGAAAATTATTGACATTTATCAATTTAAACAGTTCTGGATAACAACAGTAATATCCTACACTGTCTGGATGTCATCTTGAATGAGATTAAAAACAGAGTAGTTCTGTAATCAAAATCAGCTGTGTTTGGAGGAACGCGCAGCTATATGGGAATCAAACAGATAAAAAATGTTATGGACTTTTGATATAGAAATACACAAAGAAATTACTTTCCCCATTGTTTTGGCAGGTATGCCCATAGGCTATGATGACCACAGATATGAGAAGTGTGACATTTTTATTTTTCATTTCACTATATAGGTCTTTCTTTACCATCATGCATGCAGTGCTGCTGGTGCTCAGGACCGGCGGTGCTCTATTGCTCATGCAATAGTCCACCACAATTTCCTTGGTCTTTCCTGCGTTGAGCTGGAGGTGGTTAATGTCGCTCCATCTCAGAAACGCAGTCACTCAACAGCCCACAGCCACGTCAGGTGTTGCAGGAACCAGTCGCTCTAATGTCCACATAGTTTAGGGAGAGGTTTCAAGGTGCCTGATTCGATGCATGTTGATGTACTGTAGTATAGAGTCTGGTTAAGGAGGCTAACATACGTAACGGTGGCCATATAACCTGGCATGCCACGTCCATGCTTACCCTTGAAATGCATCATGGGAATTGGAGGAACACCAAAAACAAACAGACAGAAAGACTGATGTTAGGTTCTTGGTTTACCGGTACTCATGATCTTATAGTTTACTGAGGCACTACACTGTCTCTCTGCATTTGATGTATAAGGTTACCATGCTTGTTGTAAGCCGCTCTAATTTACAATTGTCAAGTTTAATTGTAAATTGAAAGGGATTTTATTATCATTGTTTCTATAGACCAGTGGTTTCCAAACTGTGGTGTGTGCACCCCTTGTGGTGCGCGAGCGCCTTCTAGGGGGTGCGTGACATGAAATGTCTAATGGTGGTGCTATGGTTTTATTTAAAATATATTAACATATTATGCCAATATATGGCAAGTAATGCAGCATATAGCCTATATATTATGCCATATTCAGGTTCATATATGTGCATATATGTGGATAAAAAGGAAATATATATCTCTAGATAGGTATGCAATTTATATTTCCATGTGGGGGGTGCATCAGGTCGGGAGGAAACATGGCCAAAAAGGTTTGGGAACCGCTGCTATAGACTATTATATGTAGCCATCAACAATGAACTGAAATGCATGTCAATAGCGTTACTAATGGTGCTGAGCTATTCACACCCAGTATGGCCCTATAATCACACATCAGGTTATTTTCTTTCTTTCTTTTTCTTTTTTGTCAAATTCTGGAATTAGCCTTTGATTATGTTCTGGTCCACTGGCTAATGGCTTAGACAAAAATTGGCCAAACTTACTTGCCGACCCCTGTTCCTGATTCACCACAACATGCTTCTGTTGTGACACAGTCCTGATTTGTACATAATCCGCACAGTGACTAAACTTAACCTGTTGCCAGCCGACAGCTAGCAATATGAATCATAAGGTTTATTCAAGCCATGGCTCAGAACACAAACTGGATCATTGACTATATTTGTTTTTCTTTGGTAGATGACCACATAACAACGGCCTGTTTTGTGTATTTAAAATATACTGTAGGTCCAGTGATCCACTGTTGGAGCTTAGCCTAATTTGTGGTTGGGTTAGTTTTATAGGGCTGCCCTCTGATGGAAGAGTAGACCTGTGGTTAGCTCTTCATTTCACTTCCCAATCCTGCTGGCTTGCGATTGCGAAAGGATCTGACTGCAATCAGACTGTGTCCCAATTAAATTTACCCTGCTGTTCACCACGATCACACCACTCCTCTGGCCCTCTCCTACCCCTCCCAATTCTATTCTTTCTCTCTCTCTCTCTCTCTCTCTCTCTCTCTCTCTCTCTCTCTCTTCTTTTTCCCTTAGGAGGCCCCAGTCTTCTGCTAAGCCCCGGAGGCTGAGCTGAGCTATAGTGATTACAAAAAAGGAGAGAATGTAAGGCACAGAAGTAAAGAGAAACAACATTATGAGACAATCCAAACATTCTCCTTGCTAATCTGTAGCTGATGTGTAGGTAGAGAAATACAACGAGTGGAAATGGGGTTTTGAAATATTCATGACAAGAAAGAAAGAAAGAAAGAAAGAAAGAAAAGTGCCCTCACCCATTTCCTGTTCTTGGGTTCTTGACTGGGTGGTGCTAGGAGAACACAGGCCCCCAGGGGGAGGGGTATGGGTGTTTGTGTGAGCGAGCGTACGTGCAGTGCGGTGAGTTAGCTCTAGTAGAGGTGGTGAAAAAAAAAGAACAGGATGCACAGCCCATGAGGAATGTGTACGCCCGAGTGGTACGTCTGCAAATCTCATCCCTCCCACCCTAGCTGCTCTCTTTCTCTCCATTTCCCTGTGCTCCCACTCTTCTCTCTCTTTCCTCTCATCTTCTATTGCTATCTGTCTTTGTGTTTTTCTCCCTCTCTTTCTCCCCTTCTCTCGATCTCGCCTCTCTGTCTCTCTGCTCTCTCTTTCTATGTCTCCCTTCCTAGACAGGCCAATTACACAAGCAAAGAGAGATAGAGACTGAGATAGCAAGAATGAAAATGGAGAGGGGGTGAGAATGAATGAGAGTGAGAGAGATGAAGGGGAACCAAAGAGCCTTTGAGACTGGGACATAGGGTCAAAGATCGTTGTCAAAGTGAAACAGAGGTGGACCAAGAAATAGAGTGATAGGAGTGTGAGAGAATACCAATGAGGAAGAGAGTAGACCGCTATCAACATCTCTGCCCTGTCCCATCCCACAGTCTGCACCATCGCATAAGTCGCACGACTCGCACCACAAAGCTGTTTGACCAAGGGGGGCAGCGATTTTAGGCATAGTGTACTAAGATTACATAATAGAAAGACACTATGTCAGGTTCACCAGGCGATTCTTTCACTAAAGCGGAAATATTGAAGAAAGGAAATCAACGATAATGCTATTCCTGTAGAACTGTTATTGGTCAAATTGGGAACTTGATCGTTCACCTGTACCTGTTATGTCATCCATGCTCTTGTGTCAGATCATACCCCCTTATAATAGAGCCTTTCTGATGCATTTTCCCCTAACTCATTTTCATCCGCATTCTTCGCGGTAAAACTCCCTTTCCACTCTAGTTGGTTCTTGTCTCTCCCTTCCCTTCCACCCCAATCCACCCCACCCCCTGTTTCTTTCCCAGTATACAACAGCTGCTCTCCATTCATCCTGATTATCCTGGAGAGCAGAGCAGAGCCGACTGAGCACTAAAACAGAACAGGACACGCAGCACTTTATTTACTGTGCCGCGTGCTGCTTAACTCTCGTTAGCTAACTAGCTACAGCCGGGGGCCTACATTCCAGGCCTCTGCAGTCAGATTGAGGACCATGGGCTCAGATAACTGGTGGCAGGCAGGGTGGCAGTCATACCCTGTGGGAGGAGGAAGGGCCGCGACACGGTTGAAAGTACAGTGGTAGTAGACAGTAGCAAAGTATGTACTGACTATAGTATACAATAAAAATAATTGGACACTTGAATTTCACTCCACTTTTGAAGACAAATATTGCACTTTTGAAGACACTAATTTGTCGCATTGCGACATGCTACCAGTAGTAGGCCTATCTTTTGACTCATAGGGGTTGAGTTCTTTCTCCACCACTGGATTCATGTGTATCCCACCATGTTTTCCCTTCCAGTCCACCACGTGGCCACTCATTTGATCTCACTCTGGTTAAAAGTATGAGTCAATGCTTAAACGCATTTACCGGTAACTAATGTCTCAGCTTATGCTATAGGTACACAGGGTACACTGCGAGCCTCTTCGAAGTGTTCTTCGGCCACCAGTGACGGTGGCTTTTTCAGGGTTTTTTAATCATCTTTTTGACCTAAATTTAACACACAATCAACAGCCAATGGAGGTCCCCAGGAGCCCTTTTCATGTCCTCAAACCCAGTTCCACGTAGTCCAGTTTCCGTCAGTTTCTCTCCTGCACTGACAGGAAACAGTGAATAGCAGTATGACAAGTCAAATTATAAGCATCTTAATCTTAAACCTATACCATACAGAACCATGGGCTAATAATAACATCACTTGCTTGAGTATAATAATTAATAACTTGTAGAATGAAAATTCATGTGAATGAACAATATTACTGCCAAATGCAGTTAATGCATGTTGTGTTTTGAAAGCTGCATGGGGTTTCCCACACTGCGTCTGGCTGTGTCCATACAAGGGCATCTATGTCACTATGACACTGCCCTGATGGGAGTCCTTCAAAAACATAGGGCCGCTGGTTCGAATCCCATCTGTCACACGTCCATAACGTCAAAGATGACCAAAGTATTTAGGAACTCTACTGTGCATCTATTTTAATCCTCAAGGCATATTGAATGTTATCTTACATATTTCTACATATTTTGTTTCTTCTGAGTATTGTGTTTTATGCCTGGCAATGTGAGCCAAATGTCCTACGTTGGACAAACTTGCATTCACGGAAACTATGGTCAATTCATACGCAAGGTATAGGTATAGGCATCATATTAGATAGGACTGGACATGGTAGCAGCAGTATATCAGGGGACTTTACTAGATCAGTAGATTAGCTGGAGTTGGCTAGCATTCGGTTGTCAGTCTGGATCTGTCATTTGTCTCAGCTGAATTTGCTGCATGTTTGTTGGTTTTTCCGTTTCCCTTGTAACCTTGGCAACTGGCCCTGGGGGCTTCATGGTCCCCAATCATCTGATATTGTTTTGGCAACCATGCTGTCCTGCCTAATTGTAACAAACACACACACACACACACACACACACACACACACACACACACACACACACACACACACACACACACACACACACACACACACACACACACACACACACACACACACACACACACACACACGGCCAGTCGTACATGCACACAGACACAAATTGTAGTTTGATTTGACGAGGTGCTATAGGGGGTACAGGATACAGGATATTGGTGGGCTCAGGGTTGGTCTCCAAAGTCTGG
>NC_139706.1:30897067-30942067 GCF_964188405.1 Protomyctophum parallelum
CTCCTCAGTTTTTGCAGAGCATGAATGTTTTAATCTGAATGCCACATTAAGAAATTAGGATAACATCAAATCAATCAAAATATGGTATACTTTCAAAACAGAAATGTCAATCTTCAATACTTGGTTGGGAATCCCTTTGCCTTCATCACTGCCTCGATATGCTGTGGCATTGAGGCAATCAGCCTTGTGGCATTGCTCGAGAGTTATGGAAGCCCAGGTTTCCTTGATGCTTGCTATCAGCTCTTCTTTGTTTTTGGGTCAGGTGCCCCTCATTTTCCTCTTGACAATACCCCATAATAGATTCTCAATGGGGTTTAGCCTAGGGGTCGAGTTGGCTGGGCAGTCAAGCACTGTGATGGCATGGGCATCAAACCAAGTTGTGGTAGTTCTGGCGGTATGGGCAGGGGGCCAGTTCCTGCTGGAAGATGAAATCTGCATCTCCATAGTCCATACAGATCCTCAGCAGAAGGAATCATGAAGTCCTCGGTCTAAAACATTCTGGTAGACTGTTGGATTTAAGAAAGCACTGCTTTCATAGATTATAGATTCAGCTGAATCTATAATCTATGAAAGTTAAACTTTTTGAATTATGGAAATAAACCAACTTTTCCATGATATTCAAATATTTTTGGAAAGGTGCTGTATACACACACACACACACACGCATGCACGCACGCACACGCACGCACACACACACACACACACACACACACACACACACACACACACACACACACACACACACACACACACTACAACAATAATGTGGGGAATAAAAATAGATGAAAAAGGTGTTTGTTTGGGTGTCTGTTGCTTACGTTTGCTTCTGTTACTTCTGTAGTAGGAACTAGGAACCTTTGTAACAGGTACGTGACGGTGACACACAAACCTGTTGATGGTTGCACCTCTGTTTACATTTGAGCTGAAGAGCGCGGGGCTCTCTTTTAATAAACGAAATATTGCCCGGTTGGATAAATTCATGAGGAAAGGAAAGGTACATAATTTAACATGGTGGCACTGGCAGCGCCAGCGGTTGTGCGAACTAAAGCCAGCCACTGTCCACTGAAGTTTGTAAAAAGTAGCTGCGCCTTAACCTCGTGTCACCACCAGGCTTTCCAGCTCTGCCAGGCAGGTAAGACATTATTGCTGCTGCTGTTGCTGCCGCCGTGCAGGTTGGATATCCATATTGCATGCGCAATTATTGTAGTGTTGTGGTGAAACTGGGGTGTTAAAATATGTGCGTGTAAATGTCAATGACTCATTGATTGTACAGCCTCACATCCAATGCTTCCAATTCACAGTTGCCAGTATTTCACAAATTTTCACATGCCAGAGCCATTATAGAACACTTCCATAGACTTCGGTTGCGGCGGCAGAACGGCGGCATAAATGTGGTCGGACTCGGCACTCCGTCTCCGTGTGTAGCCTACTCGCTCAATAAATAATTCCAAAGACTTGGGAGACAGATATGGTCCTTAACTCCTTAACTTTCAATTCATATCTGTTGGCCTGTTGCGTGTCCGCCTGTCCGCCCACTGTAGTGCGTGCATGTGCACATTTTGTTTGTGATAATTAGCATTATGACCTATGAGCTTTAAAGGATAGTTCGTCATGATGCCGTCGGAGAGGAACAGGCACTGTCAGGTCAGTTATAACTTTTGGGAAATCGAATCCCTTGGAATCCACATGAAAGAAATGCATTCTGAGAAGGAAGACATGGCAGTGTATCCCAAGCCGTGCATATCCACGACTTCCCAAGCCGTGGTGACTCCGGTGACGTTCAGGACTAGGCCAGATCACACAGCCCATATGGGGATGATCTTTATGTCATTTCAAGGACGTCTTCACCAGTTACAATAATATAGCTTATTCTGGGACTGGGATAGATCTGACTAGTTATGATATGACTGAGTTGATCTGGCCTGAGTCTATCGGACTCTCTCTGATTCATCCAGGGATGTCTGTCTTAGTGGGCAGAATTTATGTTGTTTGAAATCAGGTGATATTCTGTACCAGATCTGATTAGTCTTGGTTTGACTTGATTTGGTCCCAATAGAGACGTCACTAATTCGTCCAGGTCCTGACCGTGCTTGCTGGGAAGCTGTATGAAATACTTGCCATTAATATAGTGGTTGCAACTGTATTAATTGATTGCCCGAGTCCCGTGGTGGGAGTTCTGCTCTGGTTTTGGTGAAAAATTAAGTAGTTCCGGTCATTTTGTGGGGGGCACAGGGGCCACGCAGTAAAAGTAAATTAATTCACAAAACTAACATAATTTGTATTGTTGACCTATTTCTAAAATATTAGCGCAACTTTCGTTCAACAATACAAATAAAATCAAGTATAAAAAAATCAAGTAGCCTAAATAATAATAATAATACCCTAAAAAATAACATGACATTTACCTCAGTAAAATTATGCCTAAAACCCTTTATCAGCAGTGGTTACACAACCAAGCCCATTGGATGAGAGCAGTGGATAGCACAACAAAGCCCAACAGACACAAAGAAGGACAGAGGGTATTGGATGCAGAAGACAGGGATACAATACTGAGAGTGCTATAGAATTCCCACACACTCCACCATAAGCCTATAATAAATGGCAAGGTAGTGGATGGAGATGTGAATGTGCAGAATTTAAATTGCACGTTGCATGTTCGGTGTAGATGAATGTGTTCATAAATATTCTATTTATTTCAGTTATTTCAAATAAATAGCCTACTGCAAGTAATCTTTATAATCCAATGGATTCAGTGATCCTATAAATAGAACCAAAATTCACAGGAGTTTATATATGACCATTTTTAAACGGCCAAAGAGTTCACCAGGAGTATATACCATTTCCAGTTTAAATGGCCATTTTGAAATGTGAAAAGGTCAAATGGATTCAGCATCCTCAATAACCCCCAAAACCACTCCAATATTGTCAAGCAGTTGCTGAAATATTGTCCATAGGTTATTATAAATTAAAGCTTATAATGCGAATCATGAAAATTGCCCAACATATGAAAGTTAGCATCCGGCAGTTTCTAAATGCTGGGGACCCATAGTCAGCATTTCTAACATAAAACCTACTCAAAATGCCCGTTTCACAATGGGGCTCGCCACTCTATGGGCTGGCAAGTACACTTTGTGTGTGTACTTGCTGCGCTACTTGCTATAATTAACTCATTGTTACGCCATTGTGTGAATGAAAAAAGAAGGTCCGGCAACATAGTTCTGTATTTGGGCTTAGCAAAATTGGAAACTCCTTATATGGTATGGCTGAGTCAGAGTGACGTCAGAGGTTTGCCGGCCCGGCCAACCCTCCCGTTAGCACTCCAAGAATACAAATACTCAATTCAAATACTCAAATACTTATACTTAAGTACAGTACTCAAGTAAAATGTACACATCTGGTGGAAGTCCAGGGCTGACGAAAAGGGAATCGGCAGCCAGTTGTCACGGCAACAAGGGAGTCACGGTCACACAGAATACCGTGTGTGTGTGTGTGAGACACGTGCAATATGCTCGTGTCTGCATGTTCATCACAAGAGTTGTGCGTGACATGCTCCTCGGCTGACATTGAGGAACATTTCATGACTTCAACATGAGGTGGATTGTAAAGAATCACGACCGTTCCTCCATCGTACAGCTCTGCGTGCTGACATGTCACACGGCTCGTGTCCTACTTTACATTAAAACTTTGTGACAACAATGGATTTGTTCCACCATGTCCAGTTTCACTCCAGAAAACTGCACACCGCAACAGACTTCCTGTTCACATTCAGTTGGCCTATAGCCTACCCAGGCTGCGTAGGCACTAGGCACAGTAGGCAGTGTCCTGTGCTGTAACGGACTGCCTTCATTAAGTGATTCTCAACCTTTTTAACCCATTAAGACTGATTCTACGAATGTCTTTTAAACCAGTAGTTCTCACATTTTCAAGATTTTTCCAAAACTTTGAAAAATGGCACAAGTTGTATATCTGCTATAAGTTGAATAGCCAATGCAAAAAATTGAAAGTGACACAGATGCTTTCCTGGTTTTAAATGGATTCATTTTAAGGACCCCCCCAGTTTGCGGCTTAGGCCATGGACCTCCATTTCAACACACGTCACACGTGGGACCTCAATTTGCATAATCCTCTAATTTAACTCATTACTAATCTATCAACCATTATGAGCATGTTAGCAAGATGCATCTATGTGGGGGCTACCAAGGGGGCGTGAGAAGATATCAGCCTGGAGAATGAGGCTATGGCCTGGTCTCTGCCTTAGACACCAGGACACCAGTGCATTCTCACAGTTACAGTTACCCATAAGAGTCCATTTGGACCATTGCCGGCCCTCGGACCAGACGTTGAGAAACAGTGGCATATAACAATAGCTTTGTTATATGAAAGTCTTGCCTGGTTTCTGATGCCCTGTTAGCAGTAAATATCTTCTCCTACTTTCCTTTATTTCTCTCCCCTTTTTGCCTGTTTATTTCTCCATAAAGACAAATCTCTCTGCTCTCTCTGTCAGCTTATCCGTGTGAGCCCTAAGAAAGTTCTTTCTTATATTTTTATATCTGGGCGTGCCCTGTGCTCCACATGCAAATGTGGGAAAACATAATGACGGGGGGAGTTCAAGAGAGAAACTCAAAACAAATGCTTAATTAGTAGCTGGGGATTCAAATGGAACCAGCCACACAACAACCAACAGTAAACAATTTGAAGAGGGAGAGGCCAAAGCAAAATGGTGGAGAGGGGTGATAAAAATGTCAAGAAGTAAAGATGTGTTAACGTGAGGTGTTAAATTAATGCATACTTACTGTACGTGTGTGTGCGTGTGAATGCTTCATACACATGTGTTTGCGTGCCTGTACATTTAGGTTTGTCTGGACGTATATCTTAATTAACTTTTCCTAAAGCATGCTGTGAGTGTAATTAAAGGAACATTTATTTGGCACCACCGAAACACCTTGCCTAGCGGTGCAAAAAAGCACAGGCTGGAGTTGCTGCTATGCTCAGCTTTCAAATGTAAATGTCACTCTCAAAAGCATTATAATCTGATTTTGGATCGGGATCAATCAATGAGAGATTAAGCTCTTGATTTGCCAGGTGAAAAAAAAACTAGAAATACTGCATCACGTTGAAAGCCTCTGCCAACCAGTAGCAGTTCAGAATTTATAAAAAGCTGTTGTGTATCTGAAAAATGTAAGGACCAAATTCAAATAAGTTCACCCTGAAGTTATTCCATGTCCGGGTGGACATTTGTGCCAGATACTGTATTGTGTTCATGAGAATGGGAGGGGCGAGAGGTCACTTTACCTTTGACCTTTGTTCACCTTCACTTCATTCTTTTTTGCTATTTAGGCATATCTTTGGAAATTTAGTCATAATTATTGAGTTATGAGGTCACAGTAATGATCACCTTTTTTTCCACCAAATTAAAATTAGTTCATCCTTGAGTCCAAGTGGAAGTTTTTGCCAATTGTTAAGAAATCCCCCCAGGCAGGGTGTCCCTGAGGTATTGTGTTCAAGAGGAATGCTATGAACGGACCGACAGACGATCTGAAAACACTGACTCTGGCCTAGGCTGCCACCAGTCGAGGTATAACAATAATAAAAATAATAATAATAATAACAATAATAATAATCCCTCAGATTTATAAAGACCTTTTCTAAGTGAAAAAGTACCTTTTACATGGGTAAAAGGAAAGGGTAGAAGGGAATATAGAGCTTATTTTAACCTAACTAAACTAACATGGATGTATTCCATTCCATTCCAAGTAACCTCTCTTTTTTCTTCTGTTGTACTTTTTCCTGTATTGCAGTAGGAAGGAAAAAGTTCAGACGCTGGCTTGTCAGCCCTGCCAGATTAAACAAAAGACCAAACAATATGAGTGGAGGAGTTAAAACAGCTAACTTTGTGTACAAGCAGGCAGCCATGTCCCTCTGCTACACCCTCTAAAGATCACAATCTCACATAGATTTGCCCCCCGGTCTCTGCCAAGTCCAATTTGTTCACCGTGATTGTATTTCTCTACAGAGGGATCTTGATTAGACACACACCCCAGGGTTTCCTGCACAATGATGTTGGCATGGCGCTGCGCCATGCTTGAAATAAATCGCGCCATGCCAAGCTTCCAAAAAAAATAAAAAAAAATAGTATGTGATATGAAATGTCCAGTACCTCCCCAGTCCCTCCCCCAGTGCCTGCCCAGTGTCTGCCCAGTTTCCGCCAAGTGCCTCCCCAGTGTCTGCCCAGTGGCTCACCAGTGTCCCCCTGAGTGCCTCCCCAGTGCCTCCCCAATGTTTCCCCAGTGGCTGCTGTTTCTCCCCAGTGCCTCCCCAGTGTCTCCCCAGTGCCTCCCCAGTGTCTCCCCAGTGCCTCCCCAGTGCCTCCCGAGTCCCCAGTGTCTTCCCAGTGCCTCCCCAGTGCCTGCCCACTGTCCCCCCAGTGTCTCCCTAGTGTCCCCCCAGTGCCTCCCCAGTGCCTCCCCATGTCTCCCCAGTGCCTCCCCAGTGTCTCCCCAGTGCCTCCCCAGTGTCCCCCTAGTGCCCCCCCAGTGTCTCCCCAGTGCCTCCCCAGTGCCTCCCCATGTCTCCCCAGTGCCTCCCCAGTATCTCCCCAGTGCCTCCCCAGTGTCCCCCTAGTGCCCCCCCAGTGTCTCCCCAGTGCCCCCCCAGTGCCTCCCCAGTGTCTCCAATAGCAATACAAGAGCAATAATCCAAATTAATCTTAATTTATTAATCAAATTAATTAATTCATTAATCAAAATTTTCAACGCGCGGCCTTTGGCGCCAGAAGCCCCCCCCCCCGCGCCCAGCACCATGCCAAGACCTTTTCCTGCAGGAAACACTGTACCCCTCAAAAGGGCTGAACCAATTCTTATCTTGCTTGTAGGAAGTGAGGAAGGAACCATCAACACTGACACATGGGGTGGGCCACTTGCAAAGTGAGTTGTCTGTGTTGTGTTAAAGTCTTGGTTTGTAAGATTTTCCACTAGCTCTGTGGTCAGGATTTGAGCTGTTTTACAGCAGGCAATGAATTCACTCATCCCAAGTGCCGTGCCTGCCCCTTCACCCTATTCTCTGTTTTAATACACTTGGAAAATACTGAGACAGGTTAGAGTGGTGGTCGATCTGAAATCTGGAGATAAACTAAATTTACATTATTTGAACTATGGTGTCCAAATTAAACGTTAAAAGTTTGACTTAGTTCAAACTTGTATTCATGTAAAAAAAAACAAAGAAAACACAATATTCTTATTTTGATACCGCACCCTTTGCTGTCATCGTAACAAGCCCTATTTTGAAGGCACAGGTTTGCACATCTGAAAGTGATTGGCCTGCCTTGCCTATGTCTGCTACAATTAAGACAAGCTCAGGCATTTGTATTTTGATATTTGTTGATATTTGTGGGGGTACCGTGTGGGGGTCACTGTACTGTACTGTACTGATACACCTGAAATCATCATATATACACTATACAGTTAATATGTATGTGTGTGTGAGTTGGGCTGCACAACAGTGACACTTGGTTATTTTGGATTAGTTTCATCTATAATGACCCAAGCCCACGGTTAATATGGGGCGCGCAGAAGACGAGCCAGACTGCACTTCTCCCCTGACTCTCTCAGTCTCTCCTCTGCATGGGTGGTCCATTTAACAGATAACCTCTACTTGCCAGCCATGGGTGATAGCGATAAGGATCTGATTGAGATGACAGGCTGGAGCGATGCCCAGGCAGGCAGGCAGGCAGGCAGGCAGAGGAAAATGCTGCGGCGTAAGAGTTTTTGACAGTGTTCTTTTGGTCTGTTTTACAGGACGTTTACAGCTGAAAAGAAGCGACTGGCACCTCCATGTGTATTGGAGGAGGAACGTGGTTGTGTACACCCTCCCCTGGCTTTAGTGGGAGTCGGCACCAACAGGGACTGCATCACACGGGGGGAATTGGCAGCGACTATGTTGGGGTAAGAAAAAAAATATAGCATACCTTTGATTCAGTAATGGGATTGGATTCAAGACAGTTTGTACCTTAGAGTATATAAATATATAATAGACACGTCACCGAGAGGAATTAAAGCGAAAAAGACATGGTGGCCGGAAGTGGTATTGCAACTTCGAGCGGCCCTGGGCCATACGTGAACGCGGGCCATACGTCAGGGTGTGGCCCGTGGGCCAAAAGCAGCCCGGGGCCAGATTTTATATGGCCCTCGGCTTCATATCTGAATTGTATATCCCAACATTTTTACATTGAAGTTTTTTTTATTAACCTGGGCTTTTCCCAGAGTATAATTTCTAATTTGTCAGGATTCCTTGTTCCTTGTTGTCTCATTCTAAAGGGGTAAAAAAAGGCTATTTTATTTTATGTGAAATAAGGCTGAGTTATTTTTGTGTTTTGTTTTTGTGTTTTGTTCACAGCACACCTAACACAAAACCATGGATATTAAATATTGATGATGATAGTTACATAGAATTGTTTAAATGAGATGCATATGTATGTGAATTTGTTATAGTCTGCGAGGAGATGTAGTTGGTCCTTGGGTGTTTTATAGGGCTGGGTGCAATAACCGCAATACCGCCATACCGCCGGTATGTAACGCATACCGCGGTATCGGGTTCATTACCGCGGTTTAAAAAAGAAAAAAAATATATATATTTTTTTTTTTATGAAATGATTTTTTTTTTTATGAAATGAAAAGTGTATCATAATAAACAGTGACGCTCAGTCAATCTAATCATGCCAGCAACACAACAACACCAGAGGGAGTTCAAAAAACCATGTGCAACCCAGATTCAGCACAAACAAGGATTGATTGATTGATTAAAATATTTATTAACAGTTTGCAGAATTACACTACATTTCAAGCACAACTCAATACAAAGACTGTTAACTGTGAGTGGACACTTGTTTACAAGAGGGTCCACCTAAATTCATTTCACTCCTATGCCACAAAAATGTGGAACGCCCTACCAACTGTCATTAAGATGTAAATCCCTTGACTCCACCCACCCCTTTCCCCCCTCACTGTATACGTTTTCCCCCTTTTTACCTCCTTTATGATGATTTCCTGTTTTTGGCTTTATAGAAGTGCATAGTGTACAAAATGATATGATGAATTGAAAATGGTGGACCCTCTTGTAAACAAGTGTAATGCTTTATGGCAGGGGTATTCAATTAGATTAGGCCTCCTATGTGACACAGACCGAGTAGAAAAAAACGTGCCATTTTATCATGATTATTAGTGTAATACCGCGGTAATAAAAATCCCATACCGCCCCAGCCCTAGTGTTTTAATATTTTCTAATATGGCCCCCTTTGAAAAAACTCAATGCAAGTGGATGGGAGGACAAATCTATGGTTTGTACTCTAGTGCAGCGGTTGTCATCAACCTTTTGTGGATTCGGGCCCACTTGAAAATCTTTTGCACCCATCTTACCACTTAAATATTTTGTTGCCAGGTGGCAGCAAAGTGTTGCTAACCCTTGCCAGCTGATCCAGTGATTGTCTCCACCAGGCCGACGGCATGGGGGGAGAGTATGTTTTGCACTCCGTCCGTCCGTCCGTCCGTCCGTCCGTGTGTGTGTCCGTCCGTCCGTGTGTCCGTCCGTGTGTCCGTGAGCAGCTAATCTCGGCCACCGTTAACCCGGTCGATGCCAAATTTTGCACACACACTCCCTGGATGCCAACGATGAACCTCTGCCCCAAACTTTCCAGAACGGCCTGTTATAGCGCCACCAGGAGGCCGCTTTGTGCAAAACAAGTTTTTGCACAGTACACCTACAGATTTCGTCCAAACATCACGCAAATTGGTACACAGTCTCTCTAGAGCCATTCAACGAAACCAGTCTTTCAGATTTCTCAGACTCCATCCTGATTGGTTAAGATTGGCTTCCAAAGTTCACAGGAGTGCTCAGTTTCAAACAAAATGCTGCAAATCATGAACACATCGTATGATTTCCGTGAAATTGTGCACCCACATTCCCACTAGGCTGAGGACGAAATGCCACATGAACAATTTCAACTCAGCCTCAAGGTGGCGCTATAACTGGCCGAAAACTGTTTTCACCTCTAACTGCACGGATCTGTGGATAACTTTGTATGCCAACTCCCTAGAGGCCAAGGAAAAACCTTTGCCTGGAATTCTTCACATCTGCTCATCCTGGTGGAGACCTGTGCCCAGAAGGGCACTTTTTCTAGTTTCTCCTCATGTTCACGTCCTGTTGAACATCCCCCACACCACCATTGTAACCATAGGCTATCATTAGAATTACCTCACGCTGTTTACCTTTTACAAGCATGCAACGTTTACATGTCGGAAGCGATGCGAGACAATATCACAAATGACATCCAAACTTTGGATGGATGGCGATTACATATGGACAGCGCTCGTATTTCCAGACTTATAAGGCGTTGAAAATCCAACTTTGAACAGAAGTCTATGTGGCCATGTGCAAAGATCCTGGTGCTGGAGGTGACGTTGCTTAGCAACCGGACCAATGTTAAAAGCTGATTTTTTCTTCATATATGGTGTAAAGGGTGGGGGGGTACGAATATGATCATCCTAGCAGATAACGTCTCATAGCTGGGGGGTACGAATGTGTTCGTACTTAGTAAGAAAATTGCATTTTCAGAGCATGTTGATTTTAGTGACCAATCAATTGATCGATTCCAGGCTTGGATCGATGGAAATAACATAGTGTACTTTAAGTTCCTATTCATTACAAAAAAACAATGTTTTTTAAAAGAAAAGAACATCATGACATTACTTTCAGCATTAAAATCCCTCCCCCTACAATTATTTAGGGGCCCACTTGCAATATCCTCACAGTCGACCAGTTGGCTCCGGCCCACAGGTTGAGAATGGCTGCCCTAGTGGCATGGCTTTTTCCTTTTTTTGTTCCATAGTAAAGCCCTCCTCTCTCTCTGTGTATCTCTGTGTTGGGGCTGTCGTGTCCATAGTAAAGCCCTCCTCTCTGTGTATCTCTGTGTGTGTAGGGGCTGTCGTGTGAGTGTTCCTATCCCAGAGGTCATTGTCTCTGGGTCCAGACGGCTCCAACTCAGCCTCTCAGTGTGGCTGCACTAATCCGTCGTAATTACGTCTCGCAGCTAGCACAACTCGCCACACACTCACTCATATACACACTTACAAATGCAAGCACACATGCACACACACACACACACGCACGCACGCGCGCGCGCACACACACACACACACACACACACACACACACACACACACACACACACACACACACACACACACACACACACACACACACACACACACACACACACACACACACGTCAGATATAGACTATAAATACCCCCTCTCCACCTCTCTATCCCCACACCCTTCCTCTCTCTCTCTCGGCCGGTCAGATTCACAGTGGCTGGTGTGATGTATGTGTGGCATGTATCAGCCACGTAAGAGGTTCGTGACCCTACTGAGACATGGCTCCAGCCTCCAGGGTTTTACTTCACCGTTTCAGAGCAAAAGGAAGAGAAAATCAAATTAAAACATATATATTTCACGATGTGTCACATAGTGAGAGAATTTCCAACACCAGCCTTCTCCCCCACACACGGTATCACAAACACACCAGATTTCTGAGCCTCATGCAAGATGCCATATTAGGATATGCTCACACTGTCCGCCTTAATAATAAAAATGATAAAAAATATGTGCTGCTTTTTACATTGAGAAATGACCAAGAGAATGAATAGCGCAAAAGTTGGACTGCCTTTAAAGGACATAGTTGAGAAATGAGAATAGTTATTTTTGTAGAAATGTGCATAATGATGTGGGCCACTTTTGAACAGATGATCACACAGGAGAGACTTCCCTTGGGGATTGTCTGGAAATGGTTTCTATTTCACTATATGTTTAGTAAAAAAAAAAGAAAAACGTAAACCTATTTGTATTTTCATATAAATTCACTGTTTGCGCTATTTCATTGTGTTGTATATTCTTAAAGGCAGACCTTTTAACATATAGCCATTCATAAGCAAGTTGTAGTCCAGACGGAATCGGGGTGGGGTGGGCGACGACGACACTGTTCATCTCTGACAGTGTGTCTATACATTATCTATACATTTTAGCTCTGAATTAGACATAGAAACATCTGCCGCTGCTACATTAAAATGTCATCAATATTCAGTAGGCTACTTTATATTGAAGTCAATTTCTATCGATCGCACGCCCTCTACCCACATCCCCATTCCCCTCCATTTTCAGCACAAATGTTCTTGTATTTCAATCTTTTTAGGCTTGATTTTGGCTTCAATAAGTCTCTCAATGTGTAGTTCCCCTTATGTGTAAGGAGGATGCGATGTTGGTTGTTCAGTCCGTCCAGCCACCACTTGTGTACCAAACTACATACAGTATCTTCGAAAGCTGCTACCTGGATTGTCATGGAATTAGCTCTGCACCTTGATGCTCCACAGAGCAACACAACTGCTAATTTTGGTGACCAAAACATGGGTAGATTTCCATGAAAGTTATGCTCCCGAGAGGATGAACCCGAATCATTTGAGCAACCCCATGACCTTTCCTCACCGCCCTCAGGCCAAAATGTCAACTTTGCACACAATTTATCTCATAATTCAACAAGGACAATGCAAGGTGAACCATAGTGATGTTGTTTTACACAATCAATCAATCCAATCAATCAATCAATCAATCAATCAACCTTTATTTATATAGCACATTTACACAACCGAAATTTACCAAAGTGCTTCACAGTAGACAAAGTATAAAAGTATAAAAACATAGTATAAGAACATGATAAAATAATTACATTGAGAAAGTACTAGAATAGCAGAAGAATACATAACCATTAGAATAAAGAACAAATAAGGTCATTAAGGGATTTAAAGGTAAATAAACCATATATGGGGGAGCCTGGTCATTAAGGGATTTAAAGGTAAATAAAAGGATCTTGAAATCGATCCTTTGTTTAATCGAGAGCCAATGGAGGGAGGTGAGGACTGGTGTGATGTGGTCACATTTTTTGGTACCGGTGAGAAGGCGGGCAGCAGTGTTTTGAACTAATTGAAGGCGTCTGAGTACGGATTGGTCGATTCTATAATATAGGGCGTTTACAGTAGTCCAGTCGTGATGAAATGAAGGAGTGGATAATGGTTTCGAATTTTTTAAACCCATTAGTTTTTAGTAATTCTGTCTTCTGCTTTATACACAGCACAGCCTCTCTGGGCCACTATTGGGGATTTGAAACTGTTATGCGTTCACACAGGCAGAGGCAAAAGATGCAAAGATACACAGAATATTTGTAGCTTTGCATCTTTGTAGCTGAAGTTGAAAGTTGAAGCTCAACTTTTAAACAGCTACAAACGGTGGATGTACTGTATCTTTGTATCTTCATAAAAAATGTAAGACTGTATCTTCATCTGCCTGTGTGAACGCAGCCTTAGTCTTTATTTCACTTTGTTTATTGGATGACTCACACCCACCACTAGCTGTTACAGGTCATGAAAGATGTGATTGATTGATTAATGTTGAAAAGCTTTGTAGAGCTCCAGCGTTAAATGAATAATCATCATTTTGTCACTTTGAAAGGTAAACACAGCTTAGTGCTCACGTTATAAAAAGTTTATACGACTAATAGGTGTTAACACAGATATTTTGTTTCACACCGTCGTTTGTTGAGTTGTGCTAAAGGCGAGTTGTGCTGCACACAGCCTTAAAAAAGCCCCGATCCACTTATCAGAATGTGTGCATTCATAATCAAGCAGCATAATTCATAGCTCTTGGAGTCACCAGTCATTTATATGGTAGACAATGATGTAGAACTGCACTCTGTTCAACCCCGAGACTGTGTTGATTTATTTAGAAGGCTGGTCGCCCGTTCAGGCAGAACCAGTTCCTTTTCAAAGAACCTCCACAGAGTAGTTGGTCTGTCTGTCTGTTTGTCTGTCTGTGTGTCCCATTGAGCTCATAAAACTGCCAAGATCACTGTCGAACCCCTTACTTCACGCTGACCAAAATATGCAAGCTGGACACCCCCCCCCCCCCCCCCACACACACACACACACACACACACACACACACTCTTGCAAAGCTCTTCTGACTCATGCCTAGCTGGTTGCTTAAACATAGACATACAGAGAGAGAGAGAGAGGACCGAGACAGGGAGAGAAAGAGAAAGAGAGACAGAGAGATAGATAGAAGCCTGACGAGGCATTTCTGAATGCGTGCCTGGCTGCTTGCTTAAACACACACACCCCACGCACACACAGCCGCAGCACAGCGCTCTTATTTAAACTGATGTGAGGTCTGTCACGACATCCGGACAGTCCTATTTGTTTCACAGAAGCCTTGGCGTGAGAGAGGAACAGGGTCACCCTACTGGCTCTCATGCAAGTCCATTAAACACACACACACACGCACACGCACACGGTCGGTCGGTCGGTTTGATTGAAATATTTATTAACAGTTTGCAGAATTACAGTACATTTCAAGCACAAACTCAATACAAAGATTGTTAACTGTGAGTGGACGACCCAATTAAGCATTACACTTGTTTACAAGAGGGTCCACAGGGGGCGGTGGGGGAGTCAAGGGATTCACATGTCTTAATGACTGTTGGTAGTAGGGCGTTCCACATTTTGGTGGCATAGGAGGTGGCATAGGAGCGGTTGGTCCGTCTGTCGGTCCGTCTGGTCAGACACACCTTTATGTAGCAATAATGCTAATGATAAATATGTGTTAAATAAGTGTTATTTTTGTCATTTGGACTTCAAAATACTTTGTCTAGTCCTGTGCCTACACATGTCCAAGCTTAAAGGGATATCTCACTTTCAAAAAAGCTTTTGGTCATTTCATCATCTACTCAGGCTTATGTGAACACCCCAGACGGTTTTAAGTTGCTCAATTCAGTATTAAGGTATTTGATATTCATTTCAGCTGCCCCGCCCCCTTCCTATACAAACCCATTTTAACTTCAAACTCCATTTTAACCATGATAGATTCATCGAAAACACCCGTACTTTTTTTCGGGTGACTGATACTGTCACTACTGATACTGGTTTTTCATTTACTGTTTACATCTAATTTTAAATATTGTTTTTGTAAAAGAATGAGGACTACCACTACACTGCTGCTGCTGGGCCGAGACTAAAACATAAAAAACAATATTTAAAAATAAATAAACAGTAAATGAAGAAAAACTTGTGTATTAGAAGGACAATATCGACAGTCACCAGAAAAAAGTACGGGTGTTTTTGATGAATCTGTCATGGTTAAAATGGAGTTTGAAGTTACAATGGGTTTGTGTAGGAAAAAAACATTTAACTTAAAACGCACACACACACACACACACTGACTGACTGAGGAAAGAAGAGTGCTTGAATTCAAAAGATTGGCTGAGAGGCCATTACACAAAGCCTGAGCTTCAAGAGGGAATGTCAGAGAGCAAGGATATGATGTTCTCTCATGCCTGCATGGCCGGCAAAATTGATTGACTACACAGGCAGGCGTGCCAGGCCAGTCATACACACACTCTTTCTACACACTGGCAGACGCATATAGTATAGTGTTTTCACGCAGATGGAATGGATACAGGGATCACGCGGGAATGACATTTTGGTGTCAGGATGTAATGTAAGCAATCGGCATAGCTCATCCTCAGGAATCCATCACGGAAGATCTGTAAATGCATTTAAAACGTATGTCTCAAATGTGTAGCTTTCTTCAGGCCTACTCTGTTTTTGACTCCACCAGGCTGAAAGGCATGGCCGAGACTATGTTGTGCACCCTGTCTGTCCTTCCCTTCGTCTGTGTGCATGCGTGCGTGTCCGCCTGTCTGTGATCAGCTAATCTCTGGTACCACTGGCTTGATCGCAGTGAAACCGTGCACACGCACTCCCTGGATGCCAGAGCTGAACCTCTGCCCCAAAATCTTCACATGGGACTGTTATAGCTCCACCAGGAGGTTGAGTTTTGCTAAAAATACATTTTTGACAGTACTCCTACAGATTTTGTCCCAAACATCGGTACACAGTATCTCTATAGTCATTAAATGAAAGTAGTCTTTCAGATTTTTCATATACCAACCTGATTGGCTGAGACAAGTAAGACGCGCAAACGCGGGAAGCGAACGCAGCTCGTGTGTGTGTGGTTGTGTGTGTGTGTGTGTGTGTGTGTGTGTGTGTGTGTGTGTGTGCTACAGCTGCGCCCTGTGTGTGTGTGTGTGTGTGTGTGTGTGCTACAGCTGCGCCCTCTGGTGGCGGGCGGGTGGTGTAACAGCATGACACACACACACACACACACACAGACATTCAGCCCTTGCTGTCATAGTAAGTGGCTCACTGCGTTCGCAATTAGCTTCCAAAGTTTGCAGGAGTGCTTTGTTTTGAACAAAATGGCTGCAAATCATGAATGCGGCGTCCGATTGCCGTGAAAGTTTGCAGTCTTTGCATGCACATTGATTTCTCATATTTCATCCTAATTGGCAAATTCCAAACATTGCTGGTCCACAATAACCTACCTGACCTTGCGACCTGACCGAGGAGCATGTTTTCTAGTTTAATTATTGGTTAAAGGAAGAGCAACTGATAACGCACAAGTTTTGATATTTAAATACTGGTCCATATCTAAATAATAATACCAGTTTGAGTTTTTTATAATTATATGGAAATTAGTTACATTGACTGCTAAGCACGTTATGTCACATCCCATCAAATCCAACATTCGCCAAAATATTAATGATACCAGGTTGCTAAGAGACGGATACAACCGGATATGAACCGGAAGTTAACATTTCGCCTGGCATCCGCCTCCATGATATCAGATTTATAAAAACACATTTATCTCGGATACTTTTCCCAAATTGCGTTTTTTGGTCAAAACAAGCTATATTCAACCACCCATAACTAAAGAATTGATGATGGCGTTTACAACATTTATTTTCCGGGTGAAAGAAAAGACAATCGTCGGCCGCTCCAGAAAGCCTTTGTTTACAGCTAGTTCATGTCGTGGGTCACGTGGGTAGACACAATAAGGTAAAACACTGAAGGAATTAATACCTGGCAATCAATGTGGTGACCGTACATCAGTGGTTCCCAAACCTTTTCATGCCAAGGACCCCCAAATTGACACTTATTTTCCGGCAGACCCCATTTGAAAACGTTTAATTTCAAGGACCCCCAGTTTGACATGCATTAGTCTACGGACCCCCATTTAATGGCATTTCTGTCTCTGTGACCCCAATGTATATTGTAAAAATCAATGTTAATTTAACTCTGAGAGTGCATTTGTACACTCTCAGACCCACAATCTACAGACCCATAAGGTTCCATTTGGTTCCAATCCAAACTATCACTATCACCCACATTTCCACATTTGAATATCCTGCATTTCAAAATGATCGTTTGCCCTCCTAATGAATCATGGGATTGGTTGTCAACTGGCTGTGACGCCTACCCCAAATATGTCAACTGTAGAATGATTAGGCTACTCCTCCCGCCTCCCACATGCACTCACACAAGCCTGTGGACTTTCTCTCCCCCTCCCCCTCTTACCGCCCTCTCCCGTGGAGACATGCACGCAACGCAAGCACACCACACTCGGCATGGTTCATTATACACTTTGCACCCAATACGTGCACACACAGCATAGCGTGCTGGAAGTAGACTAAATAGACACCAAGCTCCCAAGTCCCTCAGGAGCAGCGTGCACCTTGGCAAATTAGGTTGATTCGCCTTTTTCTGTAGAGACCGCTGGAATTATGTAGGCCTAGTTCCACATATACCGTACTGAAATAATCACATTATTAGCCAATTAACCTATATCACCAATTTATGTTTATTGCAATTTTATTATTATAATTATGTATACCGGTAGGCTAATTTATCTGAATTCCATGAATTATTAACCCAGTTGGCTATGTATACATTTTGTTACTGTTTTGTGACATTAAAGAGCATTAAAATCATAATAAGAATGACTGCCGTTTATTGTCTTTAGATGGATTAGAAATCTAGCATACATTAAGTTGGGCCATTTGAGGATAAGGCTGCATTGCATATGCCATTGCATCTGAGTGGGAAAGATGGGAATTCCATTAAGTGTGTGCACTGGGCATGAAATGTTTTCATTTGTCTGCTTTCGATTGTCTGCTTGAACACCAGTCTTTACGCTCCATTTTTCATCACGTCCCTGATGTTTCATATTTCAGCTGAATAGCAAGCAGGCACAGAGGTAGGCTAGACATGCCCACAATAGTAACTACTAGTGTGCCAGTGGGCAAACACAATTTACACCAGAGCCTGGAGTTCGCACGATTCATTGACGGTAATAAATAGCATGACATGCACACACAATCTCTCTCTTTCTGACAATGAAGGCTATTAACCCACATTTAGACAGGTTGTGCTAGGTTGCCGTTGCCCACAGACAAATGAGATCAATGGTATCACTGCAAACAAAAATTCTAATGATCTTTTACCCATTTAGGGATTGCTATCCCTCTCTTTGAGCCTAGAGGGATTGTCTGGCCATTATTTCAGATGATTTATGAGGTAGCCATTAAAAGGACACAGCCTAAACAGGATATGTACAGTATGTAGGCAAACAGAGGGCCTCTGGTATGGCTGGGCAATAACCCTGCTCTTCAATTATTTGATTAACCTCATGAGCAAGATTAAGTTACTGTATGGGTTCTAAATATCGGTTTGAAGCTGAAGCAATCTTTGACATTGCTTCAGCCCTGGCCTCTGATCATATGGCTGCATTATGCTTTCTTCTTCTTTCCCCTCCCCCCTCTCAGCTGCACGCTCTGCATGGTTGCCATGGAGACGTCCAACGCTTGGCTCTGTTAGCTCTACCCTGCTACAGGCTACCAAGGAAAAAGTCATGATTTAGAGACTTCCAAGATTCGTTTTGTCCGTCAGTACAACAAAACTATCACAATGGGTATGTATTGTTGTCATTACAAAGTTATTGCAACATTGTTGGTCTGCAGTGTGAGGTAGGCTCAGCATTAAAGGGTGCAGTGATTTGTTTGTGTTGTCTGTTGGGTTGCAGGCTACAGTTTACTGTACTTGTCTTCATTCAGTTGACCAGTCACCAGTATACACTGGTATACAGTATAGTAAAGTTTTAGGTCCTTGAGATTTCCTACAGTCTATGATATAGCTTACTTGCTCACTCAGTAGGCCTATAGCCTACTCATAATCAAATCATGCGTTTGGGCGGTGTGGATGTGTGCGTGTGAGACTGTGAGTCACTCCAATCCAGACGTGCGTGCACACTGGTGTCTTTGTGTCACTATGGAGTGAAATGGAGTAAAATTTGAGTTTGAGGTCAATCTTTTATGTTATTTTACACCGATGGCAAAAAATGTGAAGAAAAGATTTGAGTTCTGAGCTTTATCTCAGAGTTCTGAAATTAAGTAAAGTAATACTCCACTGTTTGCGTTGCGACGTATTGTGAGTAGATCTGCTATTTTTGGTGAGTGCTCCTAAATCTTTTTGCAATATGACACGCCTATAGAGCGTCGCAGTCCCACCCCCTTTCAGAACGAATCCCAATGCATTTTGCCAATAGGCTTTTCTTAAAGTATTTATTTAAAGACGGTTACTCCGCGGACAAAGCCAACTCGGATTGTGACAAATCATGACAATTAACACAATATTTTGGGCCGATCAAATCATTAGAAAGAAGAAAAACTATTTGTTTTGTTTTTCTTCTTATAAATAATTTGATCGGCCCAAAACATAGTGTTCATTGTCATGATTTGTCACAATCCGATTTGGCTTTGTCAGCGGCGTAAGCGTCTTTAAATAAATACTTTAAGAAAAGCCGGGCAAAATGCATTGGGATTCATTTCCTGGGCCACTCGTCGTTCTGAAAGGGGGTGGGACTGCGACGCTCTATAGGCTTAAAGGGATAGTTCACAATTTTTTTACTTGATTGCCTGAGTCCCGTGGTGGGACTTCTGCTCTGGTTTTGGTGAATATTAAAGGGGAATTCCACTCATTTTCAACATTTTACTATGCCAAAAGTCCCTTTTTGTGTCCATATCACTACGCCCAAAAAATAGTTCCATGTGATAGAGGGGTCAAAGTTCAACAATACAAATGACGCTAGTTTTGTGGATATATTGACTTTTAATGTGTGGCCCCAGTGCCAATGACCGGAACTACTTAATGTTTACCAAAACCAGAGCAGAACTCTCACCACGGGACTCGGGCAATCAATTAATACAGTTACAACCACTATATTAATGGCAAGTATTTCCACGAAATTTGGCGATTGTTCATGGGAAATGATCAAGAACTGAAGCTCACAGTCAGGCCTTTAAATCTCCCAATGATCTCTCAATTATATGATTGCATTATTTGCATATAGATATGATTGATAAAGTATATCATCCACAGTCCACACTATCCACTCCTGGAATTTTCGTAGCCTGCATCGTTAACCACTCCCCCTTGAAATCGCATTTTTTAATACTTTGTGTGGAGTCTGGACCCTGCTAATGCATGGTTGGCTACGGGAGTATAGCATTGACAGACAACCCCTTCAGCCAATCAGTGTAACAAAAAAGTGACGTCATCTCCAGTCTCCAACCAGTCTTTTAAAGCGTTAATGTGTTAATTGCGTCGTCTTATTTCTCTCAAGTTTGGTCACCAGCGTTTCTATGGCTTATTGTACATTAGGGCTGTCCCCGACTAAGGATTTGTATAGTCGACTGATACATGAATAAATTTGCTGTTAGTCGACTAATAGTCGACTGAGCAAAAAAGGTAGACTCCAGAAAAAAAACAAAAACAACAACTGAACAACTGAGAGGCTTGTCATTAGCCAGATTGAGCACAGCAGGTGAGATTGAGATTCTGGAGTCTATCAGGCCAGCGCACTGTGCGATTCAAGTCACAGGCAGTGGCACATTGCCACACAGGCAGACACACTCCACATGCACATTGGAGATTTGAACAGTCAGAATGTTCAAATGTGTTTATGTCCCCCACAGACCTAGTGGAATAATACGATATTTTTGTATATTTTTGTAAATATTGTATTTTTATATACGATTTTTTGGGGCAATAAATTAATAAATAATAATAATAATATATATATATATATATATATTTTTTTTTTTTGCTCAGTCGACTAAGAGGTGGTCAGTCGACTGAGACCCGTTCCGATCGATTAGTCGACTATTCGACTAATCGAGGTCAGCCCTATTGTACATGCGTATAGCTTTTTGTCAGGTGAAACATGACATACAACAGGCCCGTTTTTATTAGCCACCTAGTCATGATTGACTGCCCCAAAAGCCAATGGGAGTCTGACCCCCTACTGACTAAGCCAATGAGAGTCTGAACCACTCGTGTAGCCAATCGCGTAGTAGCGACCTAGTCATGATTGGCTGACTCCTAAGCTATGACACACGCTACCAGACCACACCCGCGGAGCAGTAAATGGTGCATTTATATAACGCCTTTATCCAAGGCGCTTTACAGAGATTGCGCATTACATTTACCCATTCACACACACATTCATACCAGCACATCAGGAGCAATTAGGGTTTCAGTGTCTTGCTCAAGGACACTTTGAACTTTTTGGTTCAAACTGGCGACCTTGCGGTTTTCCATCCGGCCACCACTGAGCCACCCCTGCCCCACAGCGGCCGACAACACTAACATCGGCTAATGTTATGCGCTAACTGTAGACCAGGAAAGCCATAACAAGGTGATTTAACCAACAAAAGAATGTTGAACGAATGAAAACAACGGCCGCGAGGTTGTGACAGAGAAACATACACGTTACAAAAATAAGGAAACATTAATAAAAAAGAAAAAGGCGGACAGATGCACAACGAACTCTGAGACCACTTGTTTCACCGGACAAATATGACTACGGTATGTCATCATTTCTTGTTTCCTTGCTTTATTGCATTTATGGCTTGGCCCCAGTCTTATCAATGCTTGCAGCTATATTCTGTATTTGTATTTGACTGTGACGGTTGAGCATGCATTTTATTAGTGCGAGAACTTGAATCTCTCGTGTCCTCCTGCATGTCCTTTCACTCCATTACCCTCTGATGCTCTGTGAGGGCATGCAGTGGCTGGCATGCAGGAGCAGGCAGGGCTTTGCCCGGCCGCTTGGCATGAGACCATGTGATGGGAGTGACCCACAGTCAGACATGCAGTCTGGGGTTAAGTGTTGAGTTGACATGCTGTCCCTCTCCCCCAGCCCCCAAAGCTAATATATACATTGTTGCACGGCATGAGTATGCATTAGCCTTAAGGTTAAGCTGATAACTAGATAGTCAGATAGATGCATGCATGCATGCTCTCTCACTCTCTCGCACGCACGCACGCACGCACACACGCACGCACGCACGCACACGCCTTGCTTGCCTGTTCTCCTCTGTTGGCTTTCAGAGCCCATGGCCGTTTACTGAAAATCACTAGCCACTACTTTTGTAGGGAAGAAATAAAATGGCACTTTCCATAACTGTGTGGCTTCCATGGTCAATGCAAATCTGTTGTGACAAGAGATCGAATGTACAAGTCTGTTTGATGGTCGGGGAAACTAGAATGCATTTGATGGCTTCTGTTCCAAAACCATTAGGGCAAACTATACAATTTGTCAACCACATAATCACATCTCCAGTTTGATTCTGGCCAGAGACACGTGTTGTACGTTGTTCCAAGATTCAAGAATTTTTAATTTGTCATTTCTGTCTGCAAGCATCCAAAAACGAAATTATGTTTCTCCTAACAAGAGACAGTGACAGAATGAATAGTGCAAAACGCAAACTATCCTCTGCTTCCTGTATCAGCACTCTCTATAATGAAGCAAACATTAAAATGATTTCTTAATCTATCAATCTTTTTCCATCTAACCCTAACCCCTTTCCATCTGTTTTTCCCCATAACTCTTCAAATGCTGGATAGGATCATTTTGAAGTGAAACTTTTTACCTGGAAAAACATGAACTGACAGCTAATCTCTAATCAAAGACTCAATTGTGATTAATGGAAGACAGGCTAATGTACAGCTGTGCAGCCTATATTCCATAATCTACTGTCTATAGGCTTAATGCTGTAAGCTTTCCTGATTAATATATTGTGCGGAGTGCATGCTAAATGGGCTTAATATGTTGGACATCACGCTAAGGGATTTAGATTTACATTAACCTTAGTGGCTATAAGCACTATTCATCACTTTGATAGTACCATGCACGTATATCCTGAAAAGAGGACATTTTGCTTATATGTCTAGGCTTTTAGAGAATATGGGTATATATACAGTACTTAACACATGCATACATGATTACATACATAACTATATACAGTATCTATAATCATATATGCATACTGTACATACTTACATGCATTTCATCATTAATTTAGTTAAATTGTTCAATAAACGTCAAAATCCATCAAAATCACTTATACATGATTATGATGGGGACAAAGAATGTATAAACATCACGCAAATGTATTAATGCGAGACTGGATGAAAACAGATTTCTTCACACAGCATCTGAGTGAAGCTCATGCTCTATAGGATATAGCTTGCGTGACCACTGAGAAACTGGCTCTTTAGAATGGGTAGGATGTACAGTACACTCGCGTGTTCATGACCGGGCTAAGAGCTGTGCACGTTCAGCACTCAGCCACAAACCAGGGGCTCAAACTTAAACACATATCTGGAGTCAGGGAAAAGATGGTACAGACTGGTTTTCATTAGTGCCACAGGAACAGCTCATGCCGTTATACAAGCAATGACACTGTATACCAGCTGAGAAAGACACACAGTGGACTGGACACACAGGACCTGCACTAATCTGTTCATCTGTGCATCCAGTCTGAAAGTTGGGTATAATCATTGAAGTCTTGCTTCTTGGTGTCCCAAGATTTGACAATCAATTATGACAAGGACTAAATTAAGGGAAACTAGTAAATAATAATAATAAAAATAAATAACACAACAACACAGAAAAACAGATAGTGTTTTCAGTTTAATTTGGCTGCTGATCCAATCAAACAAAGGTATGGTTAACTGAACCCGGGACAGGGAACCGGTAAGCCATAAATTCTGGAACCCTGGGAAGTGGGAATACATTTATGCACAGAACCTAAAAGTAAAACACGGAACAAACGTTGCTTAATTCTCCATGTATTTTCTGTCCATGTGATGTCGTATTCCCAGGAGACAGAGAACAGGAGTCCAGTGAGATGGAGAGGACTCTTCACTGTGCTCCAGTGCACCCACTCCCTGAGGAGATACAGCAGGTAGGAGCTACAGTCATAACATCATCTATGGAACAATGGCACCTTCTCTTCTGTCATTCTGTCAAAAAAATTGAATCAGAATCATCAGAATCAATCTTCATTGTCACATCACATTACAAGTAAGGTGTGTGAAATTCTTAGTTATGCAGGCTCGTCATTGCAGTTAAAAAGCTAGAGAGAGAAGAGCCACACGGCGTGACATACTGTACACAACGCAACTGCGTTGGGGCCCAGAGGCATTTGGGGCACACCCGCTGTCGATAAAATAAAATAATAAATACATACAGAGATGCAAACACAGTTGATTTGATCAAAGTTTGGCGGAGCCTGGGGCTGCGTGCGTGGGGGGCCTACTGACATCTAGTTAGCGGTTGAAGAGGCATAAAGTACTAATCTGCATAATACAATTAATGGATAATAAATAAGAAGCTTGCCTTTACGTCACAGACATCACTGACAAGTTGCACGAAACGCGTCAAAACTTGGGGGTGATCCATTGGCAGCCCATTGTAATGTTGTTAGTGGGCAAATCACCTCATGTCCTGAAGAAAACTTCTTTGAGATACAAGGTTTTATCCTCACTGTCGGTCAGAAACCTAGCTTGTATCGCCATATTAGTTTTTTCGTAAATTAATGCCCTTCCTCATCAGTCATCATACAAGAGTGTCACACAATAGTATGGACTTACAAGGTTTCCACCTGCCAGAACAAGAACGGTATGCATTATGTTGTGACAACGTGTAATTAGATGCTCCTCTTAAATGACAGGAAGGTGTTTAATTCATCACTTTATCCAGTGTGGCGTAATGTTCCTCTGTGCTGCTAAACCATGTCAATAACAAAACATATTGAGGCAGCATATGCTTCTATTACCGGTGCTGTTTATTTATTGTTTAAAAGGAGCACATATGCGTGTCATACACACATTAGAGGTGAAAAATGCCACATCCCAAAAATGTAAACCTGGTTGGATTACTGATGGCATCTGTTGTATTATCTGTGTTGTATTATGTGTGACCATAATCCACACAATCTAAATAATGAATGAGAGAATGCTCTCCCGTTAAGTCCTGCATCTGTCTAATGATAAATCACACGCAAAGTACAGCATGGGTGCCATGTTGACATATAAATGACAATGTCAGGTGGAAATATGGTCCAGGCACCCTGGCTGGTAGTCCCTTCTAGCAGTGTGCCGTGGGTTCGACGGCCTTTACTGCATGTCACCCCCCCCATCTATCTCTCTCTTTTTCTGTCTACCAAGTACAGAAAAATACCGTATTGCTCCCTCGTACTTCCGCACATCAGTTATTGTGTGGAAGTATGGGGGTGAAAATGATCAAACGGACCTCAACTCAATATTCCTATACTCCATAGAAAGCAATCAGAATCATTAATCACGCCGACTACTACGCACCAAGAAAGAAAGAAGGAAGAAAAACTGCTTTTTATTCAGTCACACATCCTAAAATGACATGATCCTGTAGACCTCACTACAGCAGTTATAATGTACAAAGCACATAACAGGCTTCTTCCATGCTGTACCAGGAGCTAGAAAGAGTAGGTATAATTTTAGAGGATTGGGCAGCTTTAAGGGGACTAAAGGCAAAAAAGGGAGATGTATAAGTGTCAGAACTGAACTGAGAAAGTGTAACTCAATTAATACATTTAAAATAATGTATCTAAAACAATAGATAAGTATAGATTAGAACATTATTATAATTTAGTATGATATCTATTAATCATATCTTATGATGAAGTACATATCTATTATGACGAGTAATACTATAACCGTATAATAATCGTATAATAACATTTCTTCTCACGTGCAAGTAATACAATTCGTCTTCTCCTGTCGTGTCTTTCTTTTTTCTTTTTTTCTTTTCTTGTTTGTTTCTTTTCTTCCATTTCTTTTCCTTTGTTTGTTTTATGTCTCCCCCCTTGTTTGTATTTCTTCTTTTTATTATTCTCAAAGTCTTCTTGGTGTTAAAGGCATATAGGCAAAATAAGCCAGGCTTCAGCCTAAACCTTTTTGGTCTTTACAAAAGTTGTAAGAAGTGATGAAATGAATACATTTAATGTACATTCTATTACCAAAATAAACTAAACTGAACTGAACATTGAGGGGGCAGAAAACAGCCCAGTCACGTGGTTCATGTAACTCATTAGTCACTGTAAAGCCCTTAGACTCCAATGCGTTCCGTAAACTTCCAGTTTAGGCCTTTGTCTCTATTCGCCAATAGAAGTCTATATAGAAGAGCCGCCATTGGACCCCATGAAGTGAACGGAGGTGTCATAACTCTGCTCAGTCAAACGTTGTCAATCGTCATGACATGAGGCACAAACAAATCAGTCAGATCCATATATGGAGCACAAAAGGGGCATGCTGATGACATCAAGCTCGTCCCCGGGTCATCCCATATTGGGTCATCTTAGAATCGTCATATATAGGAATTGTTTTCCAAAAATAAACACAATTTCCTGGTGCTGTTGTCAGGGAGGTGACTCTGTATTGTTTACAATAGTCAGTCACTCATATTTGATACAGTCCCCCCCCCTCCCCCCAGTATTGGGGCAGGTCGACATGGTGAAGTGTTCTCTGTTTTTTTTTTGTCACTTACATTTTTATTAAAAATGCTAAAATTGCTAAAAACAATAGCAAAAGAAATGAACACATACAGTACAAACAAGAAAAATAGAAATGAAAAAATAAAATAAAATCGACAATGCGTATCAAAACTTACATGTTACATTATATCACATATTCCTAGGCTTTTACTGTTGTTCCTCATTCCCCCATACCCTTATTCTTTCTATTCAGTCCTAACTGCTGTCTATTTGGACCATTTGTGTTCTCTATGTTTTAATGCATGAGAGTACCTGGTTTATACAGCCACAGACATGTTTCATGAATCATTAGTTGAGAGTTAGGGCACCATGACATTCAGCCCGAGAAACTATTGAGTGATTGAAATAATCACGCATTAGCAATCACGGCGTGAAAGCTAATGGATGAGATGGAGAATTATTTATTTTGTGTGCTGAAAAAGATCCACTCAAAAGGCAGGTTTTGGCTGCAGTCTGAAATGAAGCAGGTCATCCTGATATACGTAGGGGGGGAAACAGGGTGGGCTAAGGGGGAAAGGGGGCGGGAGGGATTCTGATTTTACGGGGCCAGTTTCGAATTGCAGCCGTCCGTAGGTGCCCTTTGAGAACGGTTTTGAAGGAGTCAAGGGATTCGCATGTCTTAATGGCTGTTGGTAGGGCGTTCCACATTTTGGCGGCATAGGAGCGAAATTAATTTAGTCCCTTGTTTGTGCCGAATCTGGGTTGCACATGGTTTGTTGAACTCACTGATGATAATTAGTGAAAATATCTAATATCTACAAGTGTAGATCTGCTCTTTTCACTAATTTAAAATAGGTTAGGTAATCATAACTGATGCAAAAGTTTGAAATAAACTCTCTCTCTCTCTCTCTCTCTCTCGTCAATGTAGCTGGCTAACCCGGTTGCTAACCAAACAAACACGGCCAACGAGCGCTACTAGCATGTAAACAAACATGGTAAAATATGTCGGATGATGATGTTTCTAAAACCAGCAGGTGGCAGTATATGAGTTAAAACACCTGCGGCTAGTCCAGTGCAGCTTGTATATGTACACATTTGTTTTTTTCCCTAAATTTACCGTGAGTGATGTAATATTGTAGTTTTCTTCAAACCTTTAGAGAATAAGCTTTCACCTCAAACTAGAGTATGAATAGGCCTTTACTGTCCACCAATGAGTGGACGAGTGGCTCACTCCACCGTCACAGACTTGGCCAGGTTCCTGGGACAGTCCACGTCGTAACCGCGCAGCATGGCCAGGTGGAAGGAGAGCAGCTGCAGCGGGATGATGCTTAGGATGCCCTGCAGACAGTCCACGCAGTGCGGCACCTGGATGGTGCGGCCTGCGTTCCTGATCGTCTCCTGATCGTCCCTGTTGCAGATCATGATGGGCCGGCCCTGCCGTGCCACAACCTGCTGCAGGGCGTTCTGGCACTTGACGTACGTTTCGTCCCTCATGATGATCATGATGACGGGCATGATCCCGTCCACCAGTGCCAACGGGCCGTGCTTCAGCTCGCCCGCCAGGATGCCCTCCGAGTGCATGTACGTGATCTCCTTGATCTTCAGCGCCCCCTCCAGGCAGGTGGCATAGTGATAGCCTCGGCCCATGATCAGCACACTCTTCTCCTGGTAGAGCTCCGTGGCCAGCTTGCGGATCTCGTCATCCAGACCCAGCACCTCCTTGATGAGGTCCGGGAGTATCTTCAAGCCCTGGATGATCTGACGCCGCCTCGGCTGCATGGAGATGCTGTCGTCGCACATGAGCAGCGCAAACATGACCAGCGCCACCACCTGGCTGGTGTAGGCCTTGGTGCTGGCCACGCCGATCTCTGGCCCAGCGTTGAGGTGCACACCGCAGTCGGTGCCCCGGGAGATGGAGCTGCCCACCGTGTTGGTCAAGCCCACGGTCAGGGCGCCGCGCTCCTTGCAGTAGCGCAGTGCCATGAGCGTGTCGGCCGTCTCCCCCGACTGGCTGACGAAGAAGCAGACGTCATCACGGTACACAGGAATTTTCCGGTCCAGGAAGTCGCTGGCCAGCTCCACTACGACGGGCAGCTCCGTCAGCTCCTCAATGATCTGCCGGGTGGCCAGGCTCCCGTGGTAGCTGGTCCCGCAGGCCACCAGGATCAGCCGCCGGCACCGCTGGATGGCCTTGATGTGGTCCTTGAGGCCGCCCAGCGTCACCGTGTTGTCCTCGAAGTTGATGCGTCCCCGCATGGTGTTGACGATGGACTCGGGCTGCTCAAAGATCTCCTTCTGCATGAAGGAGCCGTAGTTTCCCTTCATGATCTGCTGCAGCTCCATTTGCAGCGTCTGGATGGCGCGCGCCGAGTTTTCCCCGACTGTGCGATTTATCCGGTGCACGGAAAGGCGCCCGTCTCGCACGATCGCCACGTCATCGTCCTCCAAGAAAATCACCTTGTTGGTGTGCTCGATGACGGCGCTGGCGTCCGACGCGAAAAAGTACTCCACGGCCACCTGGTCCTCGGGGAACAGGAATGTGGGCTGGTTGTCCGTCCGGGGGATGGTGGTGCAGCCCATCTTGTCCTTGCCGGAGAAGTGGTACATGATGGGCACGTGGTCCATGGTCAGCTTGTGGTCACTCTTCACCCCGATGAGAAGAGGGCTTCCCCTCCGGGTGGCGACCGCCTCGCCGGGGTAGTGGACGCTCTTGAAGACCAGGGCGAATGCGCCGTCCAGCTGCTGGGTCACCCTCTCCACCAGGGTGGCGAAGGCCAAGTCGTCGCTCTCCCGGTTGTCGTACACATACTTCGCCAGCTTGGCGACGGTCTCCGTGTCGGTCTCGGATTCGAACTTGTAGTCCTTGCTTTCCAGGAACTTCCTCAGGTCCTTGTAGTTGGTGGCGATGCCGTTGTGGACCACGATGAACTCGTTGTTCTTGTCGGAGCTCTGCGGGTGGCTGTTGACGGCGCTGGGCGCGCCGTGCGTGGCCCAGCGGGTGTGGGCAATACCCACGTGAACGTCGAGCACGGCATCCAGGTCCATGTCCCGCTGCTTGTGCACCTCCTCGTCCAGGGCCTTCACCTTGCCCCTCTGCTTGATCACACGGATGGACCTGCCGTCGTTGCTGCTGCCGTCGATTCCGACGCCGGCTGAGTCGTAGCCGCGGTATTCCAGACGCCACAGGCCTTGGAGCAAGATGTCGAGAATCTCTCGGCGAGACCTCGGCACTTGGTAGTTCATGTACGCAAAGATTCCACACATGTCTGCAGCAACTGGTTCCGCTTCTGGTAAATAACTACAGGGTTGATATCTGGGGTTATGGTGGCAAAATCGGGAAAACCTTTATTATGAGAGTCAATGTCCGACCTCACATTGTGATTGGCTGACACGCATTGTCAATGCATCCAAATATAGAAATATAAGTATATACAGGTGAAGGAGTTTAAGTATCTCAGGGTCTTGTTCACGAGTAAGGGGCGGACGGAGAAGGAGATCAGCTGGAGAATCGTAGCGGCAGGGCCGGTATTGCAGTCGCAGAAGGCAAAGCTCTCTGTCTACCAAGCATTCTTCGTTCCTACTCTCACCTGTGGTCATGAAGTGTGGGTCATGACCGAAATAATAAAGTTGCGAATACAAGCGGCCGAAATGAGTTTTCTTCGACGGATGGCCTTGGAACGTCTCGGGATCCCTCAGGAGGAAGTGACTAATGTTGCACTGGAGAGGGAAGTATGGAGCTCTCTGGTGGAGGGAGCTGTTACAGATAAGCGGTTGAAGATGCATAGATGGGTGGAAGTACATACAGGTTATTTATCGTAGCTGTATCCTAGCAACGACCACCATCACCTGACCGTGAGGGACACAGGGAGGGAGGGAGGGAGGGAGGGAGGGAGGGAGAGGGGAGAGGGGGGGAGAGAGGGAGAGAGAGAGAGAGAGAGAGGGAGAGGGAGAGGGAGAGGGAGAGGGAGAGGGAGAGGGAGAGGGAGAGAGAGAGAGAGAGACTCCCCCCCCTTCTGAATAGTTGCCGGTGGCCCATCTGTTTATGTCTCAGGTTGTGGTCTCCCTCCCTTCCTTCATCACCCACTCAGATTCCAATAAGCCTGTAAAATAGGGGATGTTCTGGGCTTAGCCCCCTGTAGAGAACACTTCAGCACCGTTTATTGGAGGAGGGGGAGTGGATGGGAGGAAGAGTAGAAGAAAAACAACAAAAGTGGTGTGTGCGTGCGGCAGTGGGCGACACCATATGTGCCAGTCATGTGTTCTCTGCAGAGAGGGCAGAGGTTAGAGTAGGAACAGGCCCCATTTAAGCGCTGTTAATCCTGGTGTGTCGGGAGAGGAGAGGCCCGGCTGGCACTGAGCTTTAATGGTGTGGCCCGCCAAGAGGCAAGACCACTGTGGTTAGAGGCATACATGCCATACCATGACACACACACACACACACACACACACACACACACACACACAGTTTGCAGTTGCACACATACAGTATCAGAGTCCTGCATGCCTGTAGTGTATTCACAGGAATAAATACTGACAAACTTGCTTGTGGGTAAGACATAGACGCGCACACACACACACACACACACACACACACACACGCTAGACACTTGGGCCATTATAGCAGTATCAAGATTTGGTAGAAGGTTTGCGCTGCCTGCATCTATTACAAGGACAATACGTTCACCACAGAGACACAGCCAGACGGAACACGGTCTTCTCTCACTTGTCAAACTGTTCAGGGGTCTGGAAGAAACACTGCTCAGATGTCACTGAGCTACAGGGCGGAGGGAGGGGGGGGGGGGTGTTCAGAGATAAAGAAAGAAAGTAGCATTTCATACGACAATCTCTAGGAACAAGATCTTATTCAATCATTCACTGACTTTTTAACTCTCCCGTTATTTTTTAATAATAGTACTTAAACACTTGAACCCCCAGTATGCTTATTCTGGTGGGGAACACTAGCCAAAAATAGCCGATCTGTAGATCGGGTTTTTTTGGCGAAGAGATTTGCTGTAGAACGCCACTGTTTACTTCAACGTTAACCGTCTTATTTTGAAAGGCTTCTCTCTCGGATACGGAGAAACAGGAAGTGAATTATCGCGATGTAACATGTTCGCAAATGTTATTTAATTCAACCAAAACATACATTTTGTAACCGATGATCATATCGCTTATTGAAATGAGCGGCAAATCAAGCTTGTTTTGATCCAAAACGCAGCCTGGAAGAAGAATCCGAGATATTACGATTCTAAAAACTGTGTTCTCATAGACGGCGTAAGCCAGCGGAATTTTCACTTCTTTTTTTTTTCCCTCGTTTGTTTTCATCAAACCGTAACTGGAGTGTTACGAGTGCATACAGAACAGAGTTGTGAACCTTAATCAATATATATAAAAAAACACGTCCAAAGCCGATCTCGGCGACGCAGGTGTTTGGCCCAGAAGGTGATCTCTGTGCTAAATGAGTTAAACATAGAGGGTATTCTAGGTGGTGGAACTAAATGCACCTTCGTGGATCGCCGTTGCACACCAATGCTGCCATGCACATCTGTAGAAGTAGAATCCACTGTATTCCTTCTCTTCTGCACTTACAACTTCCATCTATTTTAACTCGACGTACGTCGGGTGCTTTTTTCATTCAAAGCCAGACAAATCACTCCCAGGCCCTGCCCCCCCCCCCACTGCACCCCTCCACTACCTCCAGCAAGACAGGGCATTCAAAACACTATCACTTAAAAAGGACACCGTGTTTGAAACCCCTCCTCACACGGAACGGTATGGCACGGCACGCATGCATGCATGCACTACCTGTCTGACTCTCTCTGGGCTCATTTATAATGGAGGAGGAACTGAGTTTAGCTTGCTGGCATATTCACATTAGAGACCATTTCACCCTGCCCCCCCCCAGCCTCTGTTGTGTCCCTCCTTGTTTGTCTACAAGGGGCTTTCAGACGTCTCACAGAGCCCCTAAGGGGTCTGCAGAGTGCTGAATGGTTTGGTTGGCTGGCTAAACTGCCGCTTCCAGAAGCGTGGGTGTGGAGGTCAAGCTGTGTGCTCGGAGGTCAAACTCTGTTGTTTGGGTGCACAAATTGGACTGCTCTCCATGGGCAACACTGACCTGTCTGGGAGTTATGCTAACATGTAGTTTTGGTAACACTTTCCATGGAGACCATGTCTTTTAATGCATTATAAACCTATAGATAGATAGATAGATAGATTCTTTATTTTTGTGCAATACACCAAAGGCGCCCAGCCCACATGGACTTATAGGACACACCATACTGTATCATTGCTTCAATATCGCATTGTGTACAAGAAACAGGTTTGTTTTGTTGTTGTTGTTTTTTTTACACAAACAAAACATTCTGCCTTTTTTCCCACGCTTTGCATAAAAAGTCTGCTAAAGCAAAAATACCTTTCCTAAAACAAAATTCCAGTTTTTCATAGTCCTCTAACCAGAAAAGGTTAGCACAGATGGTTGTCATTTTACAACATTCTTCATATAATGGGCAGTAAAACAAAAAATAAATTTCATTTTCAATTTCTTTCAAATCACACACTAGACACACTCTGTCCTCCTCGGGAGTACCAATGAATCTACCTGTTTCTAAAGCTAATGGTAAGGTCCCAGAATGCAGCTGTGCACAGAAAGATCTCTGACTTTTGGATATATTTTGTGTAACATAAGGATCAGGGCCATAATTATTTTTAATAAGACGATATATTCTTAGTTTTGGTTTGTACCATAAATCAACAGCCCAACTCTCCTTATACCCAAGGAACATAATAGTTCTGTATTTCATGAATATTACAGCATAGTCTATTTAAATAAATAAATGATGAATTATTCTTAAAGAATAAAGACTTTACTTCATTAGCCCATACTTATAATTCTGTATAAATAAAGTACTCATAATTTATTATAACAATCATAGCATTAGCATGACATTTATGGAGGAAAACCACACAAAACATTTCTGCCTACACCTCCAGGAATGGCATTACTTTACTTAAAACACCCAATGACCACTTATAATAAGCAGACCTGGGAAGCATAGCAAGGTGTTAAGGCCTATTCATAGAACAGTTTTCTGTATTTTATTTTCCTCTCTCTCTCTCATTAATTCAGCTCAGTGGTTTAGCCGTCCTACATCTGTCCTACAATAGCATTGCAAAGATCGATTTGTCCTGAATGTCATTTGGTAGTGCAGACTTAACGTGTAAATAGAAATGATAAAATGCATATATAAGCCCTTCACGGAAACATGCCTGCATATGTAGTTTGGGTGTGGGTGTTCCGGTAGGGGTTGGACTGCCTAAGCTCATTGCTAGTAGCGGCTTGGAGCAACACGAGAGCTGTCTGTCAGATGAGGAGACGTGGCCAGAGATCACTGCTCTATACTGAACCCTTCTCACCAGTGTTGCAATGTCCACATATTATACCGTAAGAGACTTGAGGCTAGTTTGTCTGTAAAGTTACTTGTAAATATTGGTAGTAGTTTGTAAATGTTGTTAGTAGTGGGTTGTGTTTTTTGGGCTTGTTTCTAAAGTGTAGTTCTTTATTTTGGTCAATTTTTTGTTTAAGCCAGTGGTTCAACCTCTCAAACATTTTCTTGTCAAGGACCCCCACGTTAATATGTATCTGTCTGCATACCCCCATCTGTATATAAAATATTTTGCCAAATTTAGTAGTCGATACAGGCTCATGTAGCCTAGTCGCTTGTTTCTCTTGCAAAACCTGGCAACACTGCTTGTCACTGCAGTATTGGACAGCAGTATTGGTCAGCCACCTCTTTCAGGTTTTGGAACAACTACAAAGTGCAACTGCAGGTCAGGAAGCATGCGTGAGAGGAGTGAGAAGTATGTCCTCTAGGTCTCAGGGACTCTGCTGTTTGTGCGGTGTGTTGTTTGGGAGACAGAAATCCATTTATTGTAGGTTAAGAGACACTGTTCAGATGGTCAGACTATACTGACCTATCTCACTCCTGTCTAGTTGCCTCGAGTGTTATTAAATCTCTCTCTCTGTGATTCTATATCTCTTTCCTCTCCACTCTCTGGACTGGACTGAATTTATTTCTGTATGAACTTATGAGTTCAGTTCGGGCCCCCTGAGTCTCTCCTCTGATCTAATTCCTTGTCTCTGTCTCTGCTGCTGCCAGCCTGCCTGCCTCCCTGCCTCACCTCCTTCCAGCCAAATATCCATCTATTTTTCATGTGAGCATGGCAAAGGTTTGGAAAGATGGGAGAGGATAAGAGAAGAGGGGCGATGAACTGTCCCGGTGAGGCTACACTGTGGCATCTCTCTATAACTATACATCTCTGACTGTCTCTCTGTCCCTCAGCCTGATTTTTCTCTGTCCCTCTCGTGCCGCCATTCCCTTGGTCCCCGTCTGCCTGAATAATGCATCGTTCAAAACCAGACACTCCTAGGTTTGTTTTTACTTTATTGCCTCCTCCGTCTCCTCTGTGGGACTGCAGGAGGTCGCAGGATAATGGCAGCACATGTGTTGTCTGTTCACTCTGATTAGTGTAACTCGGGCTTGTCGCCTTCTTTCTTTTTTCCCTTCCTTTCTGTTCCCTCTCTTCTGTGTCTGTGTTTCTTCCCTGTGCCTTCCCACGTCATCATGCACCCCTTTGCTTTCCGTGTCTGTAGATTTGACCGGCTGAGGTAGAGCGAGCTTCCATCAGGTAAATGACTGAGGGATTATCCCGCAGTATTGTCAAGGGTGTCCCTGCACTCTGGTAATGCAAAGCAACAACAACAATGTACGATAATCTGCGGGTCATTATACAAGGTCATTGTACACTTCATTTGTGTTACCTGCTTCAAGGTTACTGGTATACAAGCCTGACAATGGGGCATGTGAAAGGTCATGCCCACCTGCCCAAAATGCAAATCGTCCATTATAAAATGATAGGTAAAATTTTAAATACAGTTCTGTTCAACACTTGTTTTTATTTTTCTTTCTGCACTTGCCCAGTCGGGCAACCTGAAAGCAAACTCCTGTACTGTATATGAAAAGATGCAAGAATGCATTAAAGCTGCATGTTTTGGAGTGAATACAACTTAAATTTTGAATTACATCTAAAAAAAACAAGAAAAAAAACATGTATTATTATTATTACCCTTATTATTATTATTATTATTGACTAAACCAATTAGTCTGATTAACCATTTAAGACCTATATCATACTCCATAGTACTAATTGACATTGTACAAAAATAGCAGATCTACAAGTTCTATACCAAGGTGATTGTGGTGCGGTGCCATTCCTAGACCCGGAACACGATCGGTAGTGCATGCTGTTCTCCCACATTCTCAAAGACATTATGTCATGTATTCAAGGGAAAGTATATGCATTCATTTATTTATAGCTTATTTTCAGCTAAAAGCAGTTTTTCCCTGTTGGAACACTGACCACCATTGTATTGGCTTGCTAGAGGACTTTCATGAGGATATTATTATATTACTCCCCTATAACTGCATGTGCGTGTTGTAGAGGGACAGCTGGTAGCTAGCACGCTACCACATTCTACCACATTGCTACAGCCAGCACAGCACAGTGTGTGTCAGACACTGATAAATTGGCTGGAGGGGCTATCTATTTGTAGTTTCAGTCAGAGCCTTTCCTACAAGGAGAAAGTGCATTTTGCTTACGTGTGTGTGGATGACAGACTAAAACTGTATACAGATCGCATATTATTTGCTCGCAAATTTTGCAACATATATACTTCCATAGTTTTAAACAAATGTTTCTACTGTTTTCTTCAAGATTAATTCTACACTGGGTTTTTTTCTCTCCCTCTATCTCCCCCCCCCCCTCTCTCTCACTCAATCTCTCTCTCTGATGATGACTAAAGCAAGATGACCTATCACCTAGTTTGTTGTGACTAGACAAACAGAAGATTATGAAGACCTTTACGCACTCATAAGATGTCTCCTCTTTAATCCTATTTAATTGTCCCCACACGTCTGGACAGATCCCGGCTCAGCTCAATGGGAATAAATGGGCAAATAAAAAATTAAGAAAGAAAGAACTGAGGCTAAATATCTGAAGTGTACCTTCTGAGTGCTTGTTCTTGCCTGCTCATGGAGGTTAAATGGGGTCACAGATAGCGCTGCTCTGCCTGTCAAACATGAGGCTTCCTTCTGCTGAGCCATGTCACAACGTGCAGCTTGCTAGTGGTGGAAAAAGTACTCTGTGTTTTACTTAAGTAAAAGTAGCAATACTGCAATGTAGAAATACTCTGTTACAAAGTAAGTCTGGAATTCAAAATGTACTTGAGTAAAGACAAAGTACCACAAGTAAAAGTACTCATTATGCAGTCTCATTTCAAGTTTTCAAATGTATACAAATATTTTGAAAATGGCAGATCTACAAGCTCACAATGCGTCGCACATCGCATTTATGAGTGAGTCGCCATTGTGTAGATCGTAAATTTTCAAATGGCTGTAATGTATAGGCCTGAAATGGGTAATGTATGTTTTGTAATAATAAAATCTAAATAGTAACTAAAGTTTTCAAATAATTGTAGTGGAGTAAAAGTACAATATTTGCCTCTGAGATGTTGTTAAAGTATTAGAAATTGGAAATACTCAAGTAAAGTACAAATAGTCAAATACCTAAAGATCTTACTTGAGTACAGTACTTAAGTAAAATAGTAAATGTACTTAGTTACTTTCCACCAGTGGCAGCTTGTTGTCCTGACGCAAGGTCTAGAGGCGGTAAGAGTAGCACTAAGCACAGGTGTTGTCTGTTAAACCTGATTAGTGTATGTGACTCAGACGTTCCCTTTTCCTCTCAACTCTTCCTACCGTTTGTCTTTTCTTCTTATTAGGCTGTTTTCTCTGCCCTCCATTCACCTCGTGTGCTTCCTGTCAGACAGTGTTTTGGGATACTTTAGCATGGGGCTGATATACAGTATTATGGTAGTGGTATGGTTTAGTATATCAGTGTCTATAAAAGGACATTTTAAAATAGCACATCACCACTGAGGTATATGCACCGGCTGACACGTGGTGATTTGGAAAGACTCAGTGATAGTTTGGTAAACTTTATGGGCCCTATAAAAGTTTGAGCATCAACATATATAGCAACATACTGTACGTTTTTCAGAAGACTTTTTTTAGACTCTCGTCTTAATGGGTTCAAGCACGTTACATGCGTCGGACTCGGAACCACAAAATGGATATTGATGATGACCTGTTACTGCTGTACATTAGATAGAAAGAGATAGAGGCTTATCAGTAATAAAGTGTAGGCTACTTAAACCTGCCGTCCAGCAGGTTTTGCTGTTTTCTGTCTACCGCTTGCCTGATTCCATGTGAATGCAGCATAAGACGCCTGAGGGCGAGAACAGAACAGGTCAGCTCCAGGTATCAGTCAAAAGGGAGACATCGAAGAGGAAGGATGAATGGGGAAGGATCAACATATGGAATGTCAGAACAGGTTCTGACATACTGTATATACATAATATTGATGACATCAGGGATCTCCATATAGTATATATAGTATATGGGCTTACTATGACGTCCCTGATGATGTCACGTGATGTCAGAGGGAGGGCAGAATCCGTTTCTTCCGGCCTGTCTGTCTGCCTGCCTGCCTGCCTGCCTGCCTGCCTATCAAATAATTAAATATGTATTAATTCAATACGGCTATATTTTTAAAATATAATATACAATAATGATACAGTCTAAAATGTAGCTATTGTGTCCATACACAATAAAGGCTACGAAAGAACATTATAAAATAAAAGTTTTTAAGTCTGCCATGATAATAATATGAAGAAAGATAACGATATGATTGCGTGTTTTACAGCAGGAACTATTAAGTTAGCTATAATAATAATAATTCATATTCGTAGCACAGCCAGTGGTCACGTGACTTGACACATTTACCCCCGCACGCACACACGCACCTCCCCTCCCGTATCGGACTATTGTCCCGTCTAACCTCCTGGGGTGGACCGCCTCCCAATCACGGACCGGCCGACCTAATCACGGACCGGCCGACGTAATCACGGACCGGCCGACGTAATCACGGACCGGCCGACCTAATCACGGACCGGCCGACGTAAACACGGACCGGCCGACGTAATCACGGACCGGCCGACGTAATCACGGACCGGCCGACGTAAACACGGACCGGCCGACGTAATCACGGACCGGCCGACGTAATCACGGACCGGCCGACGTAAACACGGACCGGCCGACCTAATCACGGAACGGCCGACCTAATCACGGACCGGCCGACGCACCTACGGACCGGCCGACGGTGCTTACCGGCCGCCGCGTGGGCCGGAAGAAATGGATTCTGCCCTTGCTGTGATGTCACAAGACCTGTGCACCATATATGGGGGCTTTTGAGTGATACACTGACGGGAAATGCATGATTCCATAGGACAGGGGTACTCAACTGGCGGACCGCGGTCCACGACCGGACCGCGGACCACCTCTCTGCGGACCCTAGGCAAAAAAAAAAAAAAAAGCTCAGGCCAGCCACAGTCAATTTCAATTCAATTGAGGCAGTGTTGCTGCAGCACAACTATACATTGTGTGTCTTATGTTAATGGAGGGAAGAAGTTAATAATATAAATAACATCAGATGGTACATTTCTCATGTGAAATTGCTGCAAAGGCCCCCAAAATGTCCCCCAAGGGCCCCCAAAGTGTGATTTGGATTTGGAGTTCCACTCCGGGCCTGCACTCTGCACCCCATTATTGGTTGGTTGGAAGGGGATCTGATTTGTATAAGCTTGGCTTGACCATACTAAACGGGCATAGAGCCCCGCTCTCCGATGGACGCCGCGCATGGGACCGGACCTCTGTCTTATTCAAAAAAATATTTGTGGACCTTCATAATTTCTAGTTGAGGACCCCTGCCATAGGATAATAGGATCCGAATAATGGTTAAAAATAGTTATTTTTTCTGTGCACGCAAACAATATGCGCTTTTGATGCCTCCCAGCACGTCAAATTGATGTTGTGCCAATTCAATATACAGGTATGGATAATAATTTGGCCACGATGAATGTGAAGGTTCTGTTGAATTGTCATGAATTTTGATTGTACGCCGTGTGCATGCATTCCACTATGTAGGTCAATCTACTATCTGATTCATGTTATAAATAGCACTGGGGGACTGTGCTATAAAAGCAAACATTGAAACGTTTTTCTTTGTTAAAATGAGTGATAAATATAGCTCCATGGGCTATTCCAGGGGTTTTCAACCGGTGGTCCAGGTATTGCAGGTGGTCTCTCGGTCCCTGGCCATGCATTAAAAAAACAAACAAAAAAAAACTTTTAATAACTTACAGGAGTTCTTACTGTATAGTGTGTGTGTGATATGAAATGTGAGCTTACCATAATAATCACAGTAATCCTTAATCATATTCCATCATATTCAAACAAAATCACTGTATTTTATTAGATATTATATTGATATTATAGCTATTTTCTCCAGCTCCCTGGTGCATGAACCCCCCACCACTATTGTGTGGGGTGGGTTTATGATGGACCCGCCACACACAATAGTGGTGGTCCCCAGGTTGCTCTTAGTCAGGATGGTGGTCCCTGGGTCAAAATCTGTTGACTGTCTGACTGCCTCTCTCTCTAGCTCTTAAGTAAACAGAAACTGGTTTATTAAAGAACCAGAGAGATGGGGAGACCCCTGTTACTGAACAGACACTCTAGTCTAGCCTATAGCAATGATTACTGTCAGAATACACAGCTTTAACCTTTAAACCCATACATACAGTATCACTTGAAGTGCATTTCCACTGTACAGTGTACAGTATCAGTTTATTCCATGAGTATATACATTTTCCTCTCCATGGATTTGCTCAGTGCATCATGCACACTGCAGACTTTTTCTGTTGCGTTGTCCTTATACGCACTCGACCAGCATTTTTGATTAATCTCGCTTCAAGAGCACTCAATTTTCTACATTGTTGGCCAAGAAGGATGCTGGCACTAGTCTGTTCTATCTCTTTGTGTCCCTCGCTCTACCCACACAGGCAGAGATTTCAAATAGGGGTGAATCAAGGACGTGTGTGTGTGTGTGCATGCTGCCGACGCCCTCAGAAACAGGATTATTGACAGTAGATGAGGTTTAGATGGGGATTGGAGCATGCTACAGGTGCTGTGCTGGGCATGCTCATATAACGTCATGGCCCGGGCTGTATTTCCTGCTTTACTGATTGAGGTTAGTCAAGGTTAGTCAAGTGTTTAGTCAGTGTTTCCCATACGGTGGGTACTTTTTATTCATGTGTAAATGTACCTTTTTTTGGTTTCCTATATTTGTACCCCCCCCCCCCCCCAAAAAAAAAAAGTAAATCGAACTAATCAATTGAATCGATAATCAATCAATTTGGTCATGCCATGAAAGGGGAAATGTTACATTAAAAAGGTGAAATAGTGAAAATAGCTGTCATGTCTCATCGGTATGTGTGAGCTATTTTCACTATTCTTGCAAAAACACTGTTTAAGTATCATATATATATATATATATATATATATATATATATATATATTTTTTTTTTTAAACATGCTTCTCGTTAAATCGAAAAAGTAGAAGGGTAAAAAAGTAAATAATGGATAGTTGCAGCCCTAAACAACAGTCCACTAAACAATAGTCCACAGATTATTGTCGCGTGGATTCACAAGAGAAGACATACTGTACATCAATTAACACAGTGGAGCTGACCCCAGAAACAGCTCCTCTGCCTGCTGCTCCTCTTTATTTGTTGTATACAGTATGTGCATGCTTGGGGTGTGTGTGTGTGTGTGTGTGTGTGTGTGTGTGTGTGTGTGTGTGTGTGTGTGTGTGTGTGTGTGTGTGTGTGTGTGTGTGTGTGTGTGTGTGTGTGTGTGTGTGTGTGTGTGTGTGTGTGTGTGTGTGTGTGTGTGTGTGTGTGTGCATGCGTGTGTGTGTCCATGTCGTGCCATACTGCACCACGCCCTGTTTTGTGGATGTGATGTGATGCGTTGCAAAGTGCTGGCCAAAGGTGATTCTTTCTCTGTCACTGCCCTTTTATCGTTTCCACGCGAAGGGAGGGAAGGATTAAGGAAGGTCGGACTCTGTTGAAAGGAAGGCAGGCAGACAGACGGACAGACAGGCAGAGCAGCGAAAATAATTGGAGAGAATTGTAGCAAGCAGTGGGATAGCCAGTCAGGCGACAAACATGCAACCCTACACTTTGCCTGTGTTGTAGCCCCCCCCCCATACTCCATCTAGTATAGCCTCTGCCACCTCTCCAGAGAATCCAGCCTTCTAACATCCTGCAAACCTGTCTCCTAAACCCACCTCCTTTCCTCTCCCTGTCTGTCCCACTTAGACCCCTACCAACATGTTTTTCTTTTGCTGTGCTGCCCCTGTGCCAGCATGCCCTCCAGCGCCCCCCCCCCTGAATTGTTCAACCCTATTAGCATCTGCCTCTCTCTCCCCAACATCTCAACCCCCACTCCCCGCCCTCACCCCCTGCTGCCCTCATTCTGCCCACTTTGTCCTCTCTTTGTTCGCAGTGACAGTGCTCATCACTGGCACCGCCGCTGTCTCTGCATGTGTCTGCGTATTCCCCCGGTCAGGTGCACACGCATGTTCTTACAGGAACACGCTCACCGCCAGCAGATTATGCCCATCGCTCATTGAGGGGGATTTGTGTCACATCACAAGTTTCTTAAACATGAATATAACATGTATAAGTTGCAATAAATAAAATGATACTACATTCTGTAAATATGTATTAGTCCCACCAGCAGGCCCTATTATACTGTACGACTGTGCTATTCATACCAATCTGAATTCAACCGCCATCATTCTAGAGCCTCATGCCTTCACTGGTAGGGCCAACAATTAGACATTAGTTCCCGAATTGGTTGTGTGTTGCTATATTAATCTTAGAGCCCAAAAAAGCAACACAGAAACATATCAGTTTGTGGGTAGTTTGTGTTTTGCAAATCAGCACATACATGCATATAAAATGAATGTTTTCAGTGCTTTTCAAAGAAGTAACCCTCAATCTAGCACACATTGTTTGAGTCCATGCTACTGTACAACACGCCCCTGCCAACTCCCCCCACACGCCCACTCACTCATTGTGGACTCGCCTGCTTTCCAATAACCCGTGGTTGCACATTTCCCTGTCCCTTGTGACTGCAGATCCCCTCTCCCCATTCCTTCCCTTCCACCACACACACATGCACACACAGTCACATGAACACGCACGCACGCATGCACGCATGCACACAATCAAAAAACATTACCCCATGCATGGACACACGCACATCCAAGGGACAGACATATTCATGTAACGCACATTCCCAAATGAATGCACAGAGACACACAGACACAGTCATCATTAAACTCATTAAACATCATTAAACGCACACTCACACGCACCTATGGCACACACGCACTCACACACGCACGCACATGACACACACGCACGTGACACACACAGGGCCAGATGAGGGGAAGCTTGGCACTAGCTCTTGCAACACTGAGCACCACAGGGGGGTTGGCATCATCAGGAAATTCTACAAGGCTAGTCACGAAACAGCACCTCACTCACACACGCACATTCAGCAAAAACACTGTCGCTTTTTTCACAAGGACACACACACACACACACACACACACACACACAGACAGACACACACAGACACACACACACACACACACACACACACACACACACACACACACACACATCACTTCTTAAAAGCTTGTGTGATTTGTTGTGTGTGGGCACTTTTCAGATAGAGGAGCTATCTTTCTTTTGTAAATCCATGATCCGTCTCATCAGATCACTCGATTAAACCAAATGTCAAACCCTAATCTTTCTTAATCCGTTGGGCACCTCAATAAAAAACCCTTCCTTCAGTATCTTGCATTGCAGTGCAATGAATTGTCACAGAAATGCATTGTGCGTGCACTGCACATGTGTCTGTCTGGCTTTGTGCATGGATGATTTAGGAATGGACTCAGAGGTTGTTTTGTCGAACCATCTTCCCTCTCGATTACACATGGGTACCACATATATTTTTCCACAGTATTGGGGATTATATAGAGTGAAATAGTTGTAGATAGACTATTTAATTAGAAGGAAGAGAAATCATACTAATATTAAATGGCCGCTGTTCAGTCAGTGCAAAGACAATGTCTTTTCAGTGTAACGATAAATAATATTTCTGTTACCACCGTGCTCTGACTTTTCTCTGCATGCGCTATCTTCTTGGATCAATATCATTCATAAAGGTACTGGGTCACACACAGTGGCAAGAGTGAGTTTTTTCTCTTTTATTGTATCTTTACATTGTCTCAAGAGACAAACATTTCCGCTATTCAGCCTTCATCAGTGTGCAGAATTAGGCCTACATCCCTAGTTTACACTGCACACATTTATCAGTGTCGGTTTCCAAACCTTTTCATGTGGAGCAGTGTTGATTTCATCGACTAATACTATGACGAAAATCTTTCGTCGACTACCATTCTTTGCTGACGAAAACGAAGACTGAATATTTTGACAATTTCGTAAACAACTAAAAACTAGACAAAAATGTTAGGAAGTGACTAGTGTACAAGAGATTCAGTATAAGTTATTTTACACTTGGGTTGCATGCTGAAAATAGTGTAAAATCAGCCATTACAACGGCAACAAGGCAGTCGACTAAAATCTTATGATTTTTAGTTGACTAAAACTAGACTAACACTAAAACATTCCAGGTGGCTAAAATGTGACTAAAACTAAATAAACTATTCAAAAGTCTATAACTAAAACTAAAATCTAAATTTGCTGTCAAAATCAACACTGATGTGAAGGACGCCAAATGAACACATATTTGGCCGCAGTACCCCAATCTGAAAAGAGGTGGTGCCGAAGATCCCCATACAAGATTTGTGCTGTTAAAATGTTTCTATATTCTGAAAAACTCTCAGTTGAGAGCTTGTAGATCTGCTGTTTTCAAACAGCCAAATGTATAGAGTTAAAGTGGTTCAACTGATTTTTGTATAAATTATTTTAACTAATTTATCTGGGGAGTGGGGACCCCCTGAAACGCCCTCAAGGACCCTGGGACAGTTTGGGGACCACCGTTGTACAGAACAGGTCATAGTAAATGAACCAAAGACGTGTCCAGTGTCACTGGACTCTGTCCACCAAAACACGTTAGCGTCACGTCATGTAA
>NC_139706.1:30947067-31029567 GCF_964188405.1 Protomyctophum parallelum
CACTTGGAAAAGAGTACAGGCTATTTATTGATTGATTGATTACTTTGATTAAATTATTTGGGCCAATCCCCGCCTAGGGCCTAGGCTTTTTTCCATTGTGGTCCTCTACATAATATCGAAATCGGTCAGAATCAGTATCGGCAGATATGACCCTGCAAATAATCGGAGATAGGATATCGGTCATAATTTCATAATCGTGCACCCCTACTTTATTCCGAACTGAAGTGAATTGAGTTGACTTGTGCGACAAAAGTGAGAATACTGTATGAGAGGGAGGGAGTGAGACAATTTAAAACTGGAAGGATGAAAACACCTCCTCTCATCTTCTCCCTTCATGCATTCATTATTTATTCATTATTTCAGTTTAAGGTCAGATGAAGCCAGCTGTAAGTGCAGGAGGGTGCTAGGTGGTTGTCGTATAATATACTTACTTACTGCCCTTTATGCCGGCTGGCATGTAGGGCAGTAACAAAGGAACTCCACTTCAATCTGTCCTGGGCCAGCGTCTTTATAGATCCCCAGGTGTGATGCAGGGTTTTCAACTCTCCCTCCACTGTCCTGCGCCATGTGTTCTTCAGTCAGCCTCTTTTGCGTTTGCCCTCTGGTGTCCAGTGAAGTGCAGTTTTGGTGATGTTGTCCTGTTCTCTCGTATGAATTTGTTGACATTTCCGTAAGCTTTTGGTGTGGAAGGTTGACAGTTTGTGGAGATCATTTTCTGTCGTTCTCCAATATTCAGAACCGTATAGCAGGGTAGACAGGACACACCTAAGTTAGTTTGGTGTTGGTGCTGTACTGGGCCGACTTCCAGACGTTGTTAAGCCTCTGTAAGGTGTTTCTGGCCTTGCTGAGCCTGCGCCTCCATCATGACTTACTACGCTGCCTAAGTATGTGAAATGTTCTGTTGTGGCTAGGTTTATTCCGTCTGTACTGGTGGGGGCTTTGGGAATAATATAGTATATATAATATAGATGGAGCAATTTGTAACCCCATTTATAGGAATAAAGTGTAGGCACAGAGTGTGACGCTTTTTTCTTCTTTTTTATAATAATAAAAAATAAATACAAATAATAATAATACATCTAGGACCAGTCATCATTAGGCATGCATGTTCTGTATGGACATGGACACGTTTGTCTGTGTACAGACACATTAACAGACATTAATAGCCCATTGACTAACAGTTTGTGAATTGGTATCTATTCTGCCCTACAAATTGCCACATTACTACAGTAACTACATTTTTGGACACCCTGATTTATTTGTGTATATCCCAAAGGTCAAATTAGCCTTTGTGATTTTGGAGGTTAAACAATTCCCTCAACAACATAATTATTTACAATTAGTGTAATATCACGTATATGGTATTTGCCGATATCTCATTTGACTGACCAGTTGAAACACTTTTAAACCCAATATCAGCCAATTAGTTTTCCGTAGTTACTGCGCCTTAGTTTTGTACGACAGCATTTACTATTCATAATGGATAGTTGTTATTCTAAAGTGTTTTTTCATGGTTCTTGCCATTTCAATTTCATCAAGGCCTGCCTGCCGGATGGAAACTTTGTCCAAAACTGTTACTTTTCAGAAAATGTAAAAGATAGTATCTAATGTGACGTATAGGGCCTTCAGTTATGAAAAGAAAATTACAGTCATACAAGGTTTCTTTTAAGAATGCCCTGGTGAAACACATTTAAATGTAGCTTTTATAAGTCACAATTTCCACATTCTTTGGTGTGTTTTGTTTTAATACCCACAAGCCAAGGGAGCACACCTGCTCCACATCCAGATGCAGGAGTCAGACAGCGGAAGAGCTAGCATACGTACACTCACGCACTAGTCTGGGCAGTGGTGGAAAGTAACTCAATACATTTACTTTACTGTACTTAACCCATTTAGGCCTGACGTTGAAATAAAAAACCCTTCGCTCTGAAAGAATATATATTCAAAGATTTGTGCCTCATTATTACGATCTTTCAAAAATAGCAGACCTACAAGCTCGTAGATCTGAGCTTGTAGATCTGCTATTTTTCATTAGCTAAAGTATAACATAATGCTTAGTTAAAACAGTACAATTCTGAGGTATTTGTACTTTACTTGAGTGTTTCCATTTACCAATACTTTTATTCTACTCCACTACATCTCAGAGGCAAATATTGCACTTTTACTCCACTACATTTATTTATGAAGTTACTAGTTCATTTGTAGATTTTGATTATTATTACCAAAAAACTTCAGAACTGTATTTATGCCTACATTTCGGGCATTTGAAAATAGATTTTTATACATTAGAAAACTTGAAATGGGACATTCTGCATATGAGTATACTTACATTTTTTGATACCAATACTTTTGTACTTTTCCTCAAGTGCATTTAGAATTCAGAACTTTTACTTGTAGTAGAGATTTGATTTATTTATTAGATCCCCATTAGCTTACTGTGAAACACAGCAGCTATTCTTCCTGGGGTCTTAAACATATCATCATTACAACATTTCTTCCATATTATTACATGTTCCATATTATGAAATACGTAGAGTATTTCTAGAGTGCAGTATTGATACGTTTACTTAACACGTATACGTAAAACATATGAGTATATTTTTTCCACCACCACACGGAGCATAGTGTGCATGGAGAGACGTTAACCTGAAGGACAGCCCGTGGCCGTGACCTGGCCTGACCTTGTCGTGCGGTTGCGCCCGTTTTGACAAAAGCACAAATGAGCCTCAGTTCAGTGTGTGGTTTCTGAGTGCTAAGTGAATGTGTCAGAGCCTGCGGCTGTATAGGGCTCTCTCCCCGCGGGCCCAACTCACGGTCACAGTAACACACAGTCCACTGGTGGCAGACACCCCGCCCCCAGGGCCCGTCTGTTTGGACGGCTGGGCTCTGTGTGTGCATGCTTTGTTTGCATGGCATGCAGCTGATGCATTGCGTGTGTGTGTGTGTGTGTGTGTGTGTGTGTGTGTGAGCTTATATGTGAGTTTCCTGTCTGCTGGAAGTAAAGATGCTTATGTAACTTTAGGTCTGCATAGCACTGTCTGCTCTCGTGTGTGTGTGTGTGTGTGTGTGTGGGTGTGTGTGTGTGTGTGTCTCCCTCTATCCCTCGCTTGCTCGCTCTCCATGTTTGTGTTTAGTGTGAGGACTGTGTGAAGCACATGCAGTGCACATGGGCGTGTGTTTATACGTGCCTGCTTGTGTGTGTGTGTGTGTGTGTTAGGGCTGACCTTCGATTACGTTTTTGATGATCGACGCTTCGATATAAATTTGTTTCGATCGTCGACGCTTCGAAACCCAACGGGGGGGGGGGTGCGATGCAAGGTGCGCGATGCGAGGCGCGCACCTTAAACAATAGCGGAGAGAAAGGCATGCTTGGATTGGTCTCATTTATTTAAAACGATAAGCATTGAAGCAACAACTGTTGCAGCCTTCATGAAAGCAGTGACGCACAAATAATTAGGCTTAATAAATCATCCGACCGTAACAAGTCAACTGCCTGACGCAGGCATTACCTCTAAATTTTTTTTATATATAGCCTAAAATTTCGCCGATTTTTCTCCCCACTTGGGGATCCCGTATGTGATACGCCAATTTCTTGTCACATAGTTGACACTGTACACCACTTGTTCTTTGTTCTCCTTGCATATTCTAAAATGCAACCACACTTTAGATTTCTTTTGTAGCGGCATGAGTGCAGGCTGCTGTGTGTGTGTTGAGTGTTGACTTCCTTGTTGTTACCACGAGTAGTGAGGGGGAGAGGGGAGGAGGCGTTGCGGTGCTGCGAGGCGCGAGCATGGCTCGCGGACAAAATGGGGCCGTCTCGCGGACCAAAAGCGGCCACTTTTTTTTTAATGACTATTCGATTCAAAATTTAAAAATCGATTCCCGTGCGTATCGATTGAACATCGATTAATCGATTTTTTTGGGTCAGCCCTAGTGTGTGTGTGTGTGTGTGTGTGTGTGTGTGTGTGTGTGTGTGCACATGTGAGTTGTGGAGATATACAAATGAAGGGAGCAGCACACAACATGTCAGGGTTGACCTGAGGGTTAACTGTGTCTCCACAAGGACTAGATAGACGCACGCATGCACGCACAAAGATGCAGACTTTGTACTTCCAAGTTCCATGCCGTATTCCAGCCTGAAGGAATCGTAAAGACATCTGCACAATAAAAAACCTCTCAGTCAAAATACAAAAAATACACACACATACTCACGCACACACTCTCTGAATGTGTGTGTGTGTAGTCTTGACGGGGACAGAGCAGACAAAGACTGACAGTGATGGGCAGTGTAGCGTCCAGGTGAGACGCTTTTGATTGATTGATTGATTGAACAGTTTATTAGACAGAATGTGTATAAACAGCAACAGAGCACAGTCAAACACTCAGTCCAAAGGGGATAGCACCAAAAACAAAAGTCCCTGCGGTCACACAGAGGCGTCTGGCTCATATCATGTGACGCCTGTCAATCACATGTCAGTGGGACTACTGTCATGCCTTTGTGCGCCGCTGCGTGCTTGTCTGTCTCGGTCCATTCAATCAGTCAATCATGCAAGCATTCTGTCTTCAGGCCTCGCTTATCACTGCTTAACAGCAGTTGCGCGACGGTGTCGTGCTCATTAAATCAGATCTACAAGCTCACAAAGTGTCACGAAGGTGACACGTTGTGAGCTTGTAGATCTGCTATTTACAGCATGCAACACCATGCAGCGTGCAGCTAAGTATAAATCAGGCTTACCCCCCCTCCCCCCTCCCTGTGTCCTTCATCTATCAGAATCACATCTGTCTCAGACAATGTGGCCCCCCGCGGATCGATTTAAGACACAAAAGGTTTGTAGATGAAGGGTTATCTTTCATTTGCCCTTTTTCGTCTACCTCTTTGTCACAATTCTATTTATCTTTTAGTGGATCTGTCTTGTCTTTTGCACAGCTGGGGTGAAATCGTGTTTGGAATTACTTGTTTTTCCTCTCTGTCCTCTATACCAGTTAAGGGCGGGGCTTGCTATCTGGGGGAAAAAATGGCAAACAATAACTGAATACATGATTATATTATGATTAGTCTAAAGTTGGTGTTAGTGTACTTTCTCTGTGATTAAAAACGTTTCTGACATGATTATTTTAATTGTCCTGACGCCGTAATGTCCCACCCGTCTGGCATGGCAAGCTGCGTTAAACAAACAAACAAATGAGCTTGGATTAAGATCTCGCCCTTGGCCTGATCTTTCCTCCATCCATACTCCTATAGGTGGAGGTGGAGGAAAACAGAAAATAAATAATTAGTCACACCAACAGCTTCCTCTCAGTGACCGTGTGTTGTTGCCGTTTGTTTACAAGTCTCTCTCGTCTTGTTTTACGAACGGGGCCCGCGTCACGCCGAGATGGGATGAGCTGTCAACATGTCATGCAAACATCAGCTGAGGCTCGACATGCTGAAGATTAATGCTCTGGGATCCCTATTAAACCTCAGAGGAGGGATGGATGGATGGAGTCTCTGGAAGAGAGAGGGATGTGTCCAATTAGGGAGGTGCTTTTTAAGAGGCAAAACTAGAGTGTGTGTGTGTGTGTGTGTGTGTGTGTGTGTGTGTGTGTGTGTGTGTGTGTGTGTGTGTGTGTGTGCGTGTGCGTGTGCGTGTGCGTGTGCGTGTGCGTGTGCGTGCGTGCACATGAACTCTACAGCTTTAAAATGCTGGCAGACAAGAGATGTGTCATATGTATGCTAATCTCTCAAGAACAGATTCTGTGCTACACTACCAAATTCAAAGGAAACAAACAGCAGAGGGTGCTGTTTTTTCTTTTTTTTGCCGATGGGTTCCCAGATTGTATGTGCCAATGCCAACCTTATCATTGACTTTGTGACGTGTGTGTATATATTTGACCCTCCAGATGGAGCGTAGTGAGAAGACGTGTCATTACTGTGGAGTCAGCTACCTCATCCTCCACGAGTTCCACCAACTCCAGACCAGGCTGGCTGCGGCCGAGGCCGAGCTCCAGGGCCAGAGGGAGGCCGCCGGGCAGGAGAAGGCCCGGCGAGAGGCCCTGGAGCTGGGCAGGCTGGAGTGGGAGACGGCCCTGCGTCTGGAGACGGAGGAGAGAGAGAGACGCCTAGCGGAGGAACTAGAAGAGAGACACCAGGAGGTGGAAAGAACGCTGAGGTCGGAGCTTGAAGGTCGGAAAGCCACGACGGAAGTGCTGGAGAAAGTTCTTGAAGAAGGAGAGAGACTGCTGAGAGGAGAGAGGAGGCAGAGAGAAGGACTGGAGAGGAGGAGTGAGGAGGCCAATAAAGAATTGGACGATCGGAGAAAATGCCTGCAACAGCTGGAGAGGAGGTGAGAGGTGTGTGTGTGTGTGTGTGTGTGTGTGTGTGTGTGTGTGTGTGTGTGTGTCTGTGTGTGTGTGTGTGTGTGTGTGTGTGTGTGAAATCTGAAATGATCTCTAATACCAGGCTTTTATGTCTGCAATTATCCTATGAGTCATGCTTCTCCCTCTCTCTCTCTCTCACACACACACACACACACACACACACACACACACACACACACACACACACACACACACACACACACACACACACACACACACACACACACACACAAACATTTGTGGTGTCTCTCTCCCAGGAGTGCATTTATTTTCCTGTCTGCCTCTTAGAGTATATAACTCTATGGTCTGCCTGTGTATCTCTTGACGTAAATCCTGCATGATTATATATTTGCTGTCGTCTTCAACACACCAAGGCCATGCAGACGTAATACACTGTTTAATGGATACGCCTCGTAACCTTGGAAAAATAAACTTGTATGCGTGTCATTTTACAGAGATACTGTATGGTATGCTTTTCTTCTAACATTTGCAGAGCAGAGCATACGCAATAGAAAGAAATTCCTTTGCACTTTCTCTCCGTGTGACAAAATATTGTGATTCGCACCAGGTTCAATTCACCAATCGCAAGCCCCTCCCACAAGCCCCGTCGCGCCGCCCCCTACGACAGAATCTCTACTTCCCCCCTCAGGTTAGCGTTGCAGTGAATGGAGGACCTACGACACACAAGGTATTATATTACATTATTTTAGCCAGTTTCATTGTTTTCGTTGAAACTGTTCTTTGTATGGGTACTGTAGTTGTTATGGGAGAGGCTACATATATTTTTTTGTTTATGGATCCCTTTTTTTAAGCAGAAATAAACTTTAAAGTTAAGGACCTCGTCCTGTAGCTCTGGTCCATAGCCTGGAGGAGAGCTAGTTCATCGCCACCCGTCCGGCTCTCAAAACTTGTTAAAGACATTACTTTTGCTAATGTTACATTACGATGGTCATGTTGTGTTTTTACTAGCAGATGTTAGCTGGTTAATATAATGTAACCATAGTTAAGCTAACCCGTAGCAAGCCTACCATGGTAAGCTCGAGAGCTTCTAGCCAGCACGTTAACTTTTATGTGATTTATAATCAAGCTTTGGCAGTGGGTACATTTAGACTAAAATTACTGTCATTATTTCAGAACATTCTTCTGATAGAAGACGAACATGCAGGTGTCCATCCCCCACCTCCTCCAGCAGCAGCAACAACAACACGGTGTGCCGATGGAACCTGGCTGAAACTCGACACGTACTGTCCAGAAAAATGCAGGCAGTGGATCAAACTAATAATGTGGGAGACCCCACCACAATAAACAAACATACGTCTGCTCCAAGCTAGGCATAACTGTAAAGAGAGCTGCTAATGTTATGATCACAAAACGGTAGGCTATTAAAATGTGTTGTCATTACTCCTATCCTATTTACCATCAGGCTACCTAACGTTAGTCACTGTAAAGTTTAGCCATACAAAATACTACAGCTGGTATATGCATTGGTTGACCACCAGTTGTGGTCAGTGCTGGAGGCTTCAGACAATGTCTATCAATCACGTTTCTTTGAACATTATCATATTGCATGTTTCTATACAACGTTATTAGTTATTACTATATCACCCTTGTATTTTATAACTTTTATTACTATAGGAGTCTGTCATGGTAATATTCATTACCATTCACATGTTTTGTAGTGATATGCAATCATATACTCTTAAAGTTAGTGGGGGTAGACCTTTCAACAAACCACAAGTTATTTTTGAGTTTTGTTGTATACTAGTTAAAACTGTGATGTGACAATAAAGATGATTCTGATTCTAGTGTTGTGTTAAAGTTTTATTGAATCTTATCTTGTAAGGAAAGTGTCATTATATGGTGTAATAACAATAACAATCGCCTGATATCCAAAACCGTACATCGATCATAGCCTATATATACACACACACGACCAATAAAACCATCAAATAATCATTTGTTACCAAGTTCCCCTCTTATGAAAGCTCAAAACTCTCTGGAAAGAGACATTAAATATGTAATGTATATTCTTGTCTTTTCTAATACAGCTTTCCCTTGTTACTGGAGTAGCCTACCTACCTTGGTGGACTTCATCAGTGACCAAAATGTCACAAATGTGTACACAGTTCTGAATGAAAACGCCATGCAGATTTACACCATATAATGACACTTTGATGATGAACTAGCTCTCCTCCAGGCTATGGACCAGAGCTACAGGACGAGGTCCGTAACTTTAAAGTTTATTTCTGCTTCAAAAAAAGGATCCATAAACAAAAAAATATATGTAGCCTCTCCCATAACAACTACAGTACCAATACAAAGAACAGTTTCAACGAAAACAATGAAACTGGCTAAAATAATGTAATATAATACCTTGTGTGTCGTAGGTCCTCCATTCGCCTCAACGCTAAGCTGAGGGGGGAAGTAGAGTTTCTGTCGTAGGTCGGGGCGGAGCTGGCGCTTGGGGGGAGGGGCTTGCGATAGGCTAATTGGCTTCTGTAAGATATACTTGCTGTTTCTTCATAGTAATGATACCAGTAAGTGTGCACACATCCACCTGGGTGAAGGCAGACTGCTGGGCGAGCGCTGGCGCTTTGGCATGGAATGAATTCTGTACTGACCATGGAGCGTGTCTTGAGTGTACAGGGTTTGATGAGGTCAGATCAACATATGGAATGTCAGAACAGGTCAGCTCCATATATGGAGATCTAAGGGTGGCAGCGGGGGGTGTCTTTCTTTAGTGTACAGGGTTTAATGGTGTATGGCCATATATGGAGTGTGTCTTGAGTGTACAGGGTTTGATGAGGTCAGATCATAATATGGAATGTCAGAACAGGTCAGCTCCATATATGGAGATCTAAGGGTGGTAGCGGGGGCAGTGTCTTGAGTGTACAGGGTTTGATGAGGTCAGATGAGGTCAGATTAACATATGGAATGAATTCTGTATTGGCCATATATGGAGCCATTGGAGCGTGTCACGAGGCATGACGGACTGACTGACAGATTTTTCAGGTTTTCATAGTAAACCATGAGACATACTGCAGTTACCACTTTCTATTTTATTACTCATTTTTGTTCGCTCACTTGCCTCCATTCATCATGTTAATTTGTTATGGCCCTAATGAATAAAATATATAACGTATAAAATAATATATACAATTCTGAGTGACGCCTTGTGAGCTTGTAGATCTGCTATTTACCGCATGCAAAACCATGCAGTACTCAAATATTTTACTTGGAATACTTACTAGTGGAATTCAAAATGTACTTGAGTAAAAGAACAAAAGTATTGGCATCAAAATGTACTTACCAAAAGTAAAAGTACTCGAGTTTTCAAATGTATACAAAATCTTTTGAAACTTGCTCATTGTGAGCTATTTTCAAATGGCCGAAATACAGTATAGGGCTGAAGTGGGTAATGTATGTTTTGTACTACTAATAATAAAAATCTACAAATTAACTTGTAACTTAAGTTTTCAAATAATTATAGTGGAGTAAAAGTATAATATTTGCCTCTGAGAGAAGTAAAAGTATTGGAAATTGTAAAGTACAAGTAGGCCTACCTCAACATTGCTTGTAGATGGTCTGTTTTCGGTAGTATAACTTTGTAGGCCAGTGGGTCAGTACCAAGTCGGGAAGCACCACATAGCAACTTGTAAATCTGTCATGGTCTACAGACCATGTCTCCCTGTCAGCCACTCCCACTCTCAATTCCTACTCTCAGTCATTGTCACACACCTGTTCCCACTCCATCCCCAGCCCAGCCATGCCCACAATACAAACCTGTGAACACTTCCACAATCAACCTGCTCACTATAAGACTGGACTCATCCCACACTCACACTGTCAGAACATAAGCCATTGTGTTACAGTGTTTCTCCTGTACCTGGAATATCTCGTTCTGTAAGGTTTTGCATCTTTTGGACTTCCTGTGTTTTGCCTTGTGTTTTGTTTAGCTTTGCCTTTTTGGAATTTGCTTTGTACTTTTTTAATAGTTTAGCCCTTTGGCTTCCCTGAGGTATTGCTTGTGCTTGCCTTGCTGCCTTGTTTGTAAGCTAAGCTGCTTCTTTAATAATGAACCAGTGTTTGAAACTACTCTGCTCTGCATTTTGGGTTCAGTCGCTACCATGACAAAATCAGCTTATTTTGGCACGTGTTTCCTTCACTCCTTGCTGAACGTTAATAACAGAATAAAGTTAGTCTCACGTATAATGAGAAATAAGTTAATTATATAGATCAACATCATGACCAAATGCTATAAACTCTGCAAGGACATTATAAAAGCGGCAAGCCCTTTCTACTTTATTGATTACTGGGGTGGGACGGTGATTGATTCCCTCCACTGTCCCACTACATCGGATTGGAAATCAGAATAATGGACACAGATTTCACTGAGGGTTAATCCGTCTTTTGGACTCCATCAGCTGTTTCCTCTTACTTACTTACTTACTATAGGTTATTCTATGTGTGGCGTTCATGTGATCAATATACAGTAGCCTACATTATTATAAATTAATACCACAACACAGAACACACAATGGAGCAGGATTTGTACCCAGTGACATTAAGGCCTGATATCGACCTAATAACTCAGTTCTAAATGCAATCCATCGCTTGACAAGCGCTACCAAGTAAAAAAGTTAATTTCGAGCCCTGCACATACATAATCTATTTGAGGTTTGGGGACTATTAATTTATTCAGCATGAAGACTAAAGCATTGTAAATACATATGTGCAAGCGTGGATCCCTGTAAGTCAGATTCGGAGCTGACGTGAAAACGAGCGGACTCTGCGCCCAAAGTCACGGCCAAATTTTTTTTTTATTCCACACTTAACGTAGAAATGCTCGGAAATCACAGGTCACAAACTGCATGGTGAATCTGGCCCAGTGTCTGCATTGTCATCCTTCTGCCTGTCACTTGAGTTCCGCTCTATGGAAAGGCTGCTGGCAGGAAGAAGACTTGACAACGTTAAAGTCAGCAAATGCAAGCTATTGATACAGAACATTTGGTAACCTGACGATTATGACCATGTGGCCACTTGATAGTCGCAGCCTCCATGCTAATGAGTGGAATGAATCAATGAACAAGCCCCTTGTCAGAAGTTACGTAAGAATATCGACAAAACTGATGATCCTAAATATTTCCCATCCTTCCCCGAAGCGCTCTTTAAGCGTTGCCAGGCAACAAATACGAATTCTCACCAGAGAGTCAAGTAATGGTAGGTTTTTGAATAGAGTCCTTATAAGGTCATATATGAGGAGGCAGGAAGTGTGTGTGTGTGTGTGTGTGTGTGTGTGTGTGTGTGTGTGTGTGTGTGTGTGTGTGTGTGTGTGTGTGTGTGTGTGTGTGTGTGTGTGTGTGTGTGTGTGTGTGTGTGTGTGTGTGTGTGTGTGTGTGTGTGTGTGTGTGTGGACTTAGGCATACTGTAAACAAGGAAGCCGGTGGTTGATGTGTTGTGGCGGTTTCACACTTCCACAAACAACCACAGGCCATCATACTACGCACTGGCCAGACACAACAACTGCATGGCTAGTGTTTGTGTGTGTGTGTGCGTGCGTGTGGCAGAGAGAGAGAGAGGGTATAGCTGTAGTCATAACAGGAAATAGATGAGAGGAGAAATGCCTGTGTCTATATCTGCATACACAGTCAAATCCTGGCCGTTCATTTAACTCTGAGAGTGTACAAATTAACCCAAAAGGGTCCATTTGTGCACAATCCATTTTGGGTGCATACTATTTTTATAATTGAAAATGTTGAAAATTATTTTTTAAGTTTCGGGGCGGCGATGGTCAAGTGGTTAAGGTGCCCAGTCAGTGTACCACATAGGCTTTGAGGCCTCACAGTGTGTCACGGGTTTGATTTCCGGGTCTGCCGACGAATTTGCTGCATGTCACTCCCTGATTCTCTCCCTGTTTCCTGTATCCTCTGTCCCATCGAAATATAGGTAAAAAGCCCCAAAACAAACCAGAAAATTCCAAATATATGTACAACAGCTATATTCGCTATTTTTAACTCGACAAAGTATATAGGGCGCCGCGGTTAGCATATACAGTAGTGGTTATATTAACACTCACACATAGTGTACATTACAACATACAGCACATGTACGCACGCACACACACACTTACACACGTGTGAGTGCAAATAAAGCATCCCTCAATAAGAAATGAGGGGAGGTGAAGTTTCCAGTTTGTTTATTACACCGGCCCACCACACAAGTGTTTGTAATCAAAGAGCAGGTGATTTTAATCAGACGACCATCAAAGAGCTGCCTTTTATTGGAAAGGAAATCCTTCCTTCATGAAGGAAGTGAGCGTCTGTTATTAGGCTGCTATGAAGAAGCCCAGGGCCTCCACACTGCCTTGTTGGCATACAGTGTAATAATGTTTTGATGGGGTTTGTTTCCATACACAGATGCACGCTCACACGCAAACTTGCGCGAGCACACGCGAACTTGCGCGAGCACACACACACACACACACACACACACACACACACACAAGACAGAGCACTTCGCCTCTTCCATTAGCTCCATTATAGCTTGCCTTGGGGCAACAGGACTAGGGAAGGGAGGCATAACCAGCCCCCTATGGGGAGTAATAGTCAGAAGGAAGGAGTGAGTGCGTACTCCGGCAGAAATGAGACGCAGTGCTGCCGGGGGGGAGGGGCGTGGAAGGTGGGTGGATTATGACAGCTCCATTCCGCGGCAGCGTCGGTCCGTTTGGCGGCCGCCGCTCCAGACGTCGGGAAATGCACTCGCTCTCCCTTGTATAGTTGCATAGCATGTGCGTGCGTGTGTGTGTGTGTGTGTGTGTGTTTATAAGGTTGTGCTGCTATACCTTCCACATGCACTTCAGGTTGTACGTAGGAGAGAGACATCTTGCTTGCATTTTCTATGGATGCAAGTGGCATTCCTGTCTGCTGAAAATAGTGAAATTGAAAGCAATTCCACACAAGCCTCTACTGCACTGGGTAGAGGCAACCCGCCCACCAGCTGGTATGGAAAAAGTAATCCAGTTGGTTACTGCACAGTGTAGAAATACTCTGTTACAACTGAAAGTCAGTTATTGAAAACATTTTTGAGTAAAAGTATATTGGCATTAAAACCAAAAGAACCAAAAGTAAAAGTACTCATTATGCAGAATGTCCGATCAACTAGCTCACAACGCACACTTGTAGATCGACTATATTCGAATAGATGAAGTATATAGGGTTTAATGGATGTTTTGTAATAATATAAAAAATCTACAAAGTAACTTGTAACTTTAGTTCTCCAATATTGTAGTGGAGTAAAAGTACAATAGTTGCCTTTGAGATTTAGTGTAGTACAAGTATAAGTAAGTAAATTTCAAAATACAGAAACATGTACATTAATTAATCATAGAAGCAGGACCTTCTGTGAATTTTAGAAAGCTTTGGAACGCATTAATTATTTATTGACTGGGGACTTTGCATGGGAACATGGGACCTGAGAACACAATGACTTAAGGATACAATGACAATGCAAAAACAAGTCACTGGGACCCATTCAAATTAGCCTATGCAAAAATGATTAGAAAAGGTGGATTTGACATCATTTAAATTCCACTCCGGAGTGACACATGTTTATGTCACACTCGGCGCGGCGGTGGTTCAGGGGTAGAGTGGCTGGATGGCAATCGCAAGGTTGCCCGTTCGAACCCGGGATCCCCCAGAGTTAGCGTCGAAGTGTCCTTGAGCAAAACACTGAACCCCTAATGCTCCTGATGTGCTGGTTGGTGCCCTGCATGGTTTCCGCCACCATCAGTGTATGTGTGAATGGGTGAATTGATGCACAATCTATGTAAAGCGCCTTGGATAAACGCGCTATATAAATGCACCATTTACCATTTACTCTTAGTATGATGTGACGATGATGATAAAAACAATACATATTTTGGATGAAATAGTTGAGTGGGAGACCTTGCTATGAGCGTGCTTGCCTGCACACTTCCCATATGCTCCTACGCCCCTGCTTTGTTTGCCTTTGCATGCATTCGTGTTGGCGTATGCGTGTGTGCAGTCACTGCAGACTGGATCACATGGCTGCTTTGTAGTCAGTGCCAATCTCCTGTGTTGGTACCGTGCCGTATATGAGAGGGTCAACCAAGGGTTGGAGTTCAAGGGAGGGTCAATGTACTGTACTGTAATGTACTCTAAGCTGATTATCATAACTGCTCTGTCTTATTGTCTCTCTCTCGCTCTCTCTCTCACACACACACACACACACACACACACACACACACACACACAAGCTCCGGGGCCAAATGCCGGTCAGAGGGTCAAAGTTGAGGGGCACATAATGAAGCATGGCAGAGTGATGAGTGTGCCGTTAGCCTGAAGTGGCAACAACACATTTTCTCTGACGTTCACTGTGATCCTCATTCTCGCACGCACGTACGCACGCACGCACGCACGCACAAACACACACACACACACACACACACACACACACACACACACACACACACACACTGTTTGTAATTGTTGTTTTCCTTCCTTTTTAGAGCACCACTTCAATACTGTATATTTTGTCTAATATTTCCACTTATAACTTCAGGTAGACACATTTGCTTGCTGCCTCTGTCCCTTCCTGTCTTCTCCCCAGTCTTTCACATGCACAGAAACCCACTGCTTGCTCATTCACAACACCCAGGCCTGCAATTTAACAGCACTTTGCATCAATTTAACACCATATGACTCACACTTGTGGTAACGGATAGATTATAGAGGAAGGTAGGGGGAGAAGATATGATTTGGTGGGGGGGGGGGGGAGAGAGACAGAGAGAGACAATGAGGTGAGGAGCGCTGCCGTGCATGACTGGCTGCCCAGCAGGAGTGTGACAGTCCTGTCATCTGAGATGCGTTTGTGATAGATGCACACACACACACACACACACACACACACACACACACACACACACACACACACACACAGAGAGATGGCGTGGACAGTTTGGAGAGCACTTCAGCTCGTGTGTACATTCTTCGCGCCGTCATCTGAGTGAATAATAGCTTGTCTGCAGCCATGGTGACACATGGTGGCATTTTTACACCGAAGGTGCGTGTGTATACAAGCGTGTACCGTTTTGTCTTCTTTGTGAAGGGCCAGGAAAGAGGTTACAAGTGATTTTCTTTCGGATATCTTAATGACTGATACTTTTGCAGCTTTGTCTGGCAGCATGTCGCCCGGGTTATTACGTGATAGTTCAATGCCGGTCTGTTTACATCAGCTGTGATATCAGTACTGTGAAGTCAGGCATGAAGTCAGCACTGAGTGTGTCATACATACTGCAGATAGACCGGCACAGAGTGGGTGAAATAAGCACAAAGTACTTGGAGGCCAGACTATGTGTGTGTGTGTGTGTGTGTGTGTGTGTGTGTGTGTGTGTGTGTGTGTGTGTGTGTGTGTGTGTGCGTGTGTGCGTGTGTGCATGCATGCGTGCGTCAGGCGGCAATAATGCGTCTTGAAAATGAAGCCAATGAGGTAGTCCATTAACACTCTGCACCCTTCTAGCATTCATTTATGAAATTCCAAGATGGTGGATTTGAATTTTCTGAAAGTGTGGCTTCAAAATGGGTGTTTAGTCTCTTCTTCAATTCTATTTTATAGTCTTTATGTTATGGTGGGGTAAAGTAGACCCTTCAAGCAGTTACCATTACTTTCAGAGTGTGCCGCCGAGCTGTGCCCATGCAAGGTCACGGAGTGACAGAGAGATTTCTATATAGTGGCTGGTAAAAAGAGTGACACGTGAGAATTCTCCAGGTCAGACAACCTCTCTGGCCTGCGCTTCACGGGGCCCCAAATCTGTGGACTGATATGATCGAATCCGAATTTGTGATGTAACAGGTCGTATTTGCTTTCATATATGTCTTTGCTGTTCATATGTATATCACATGACCATTCAATTTGGGATAATTGTGGGCAATCAATAAAATCCCAGATCTTGTGAATCCATAATTTTAAGTGTACAGCCTGTTTATTGGACTATTAGATAACCCTCTCACAGGATGCCGCATCAGTTACGTGGTCGTTAGAGACTCCAGTCTATGATGTCAGCTATGACATCAGCCCTGTGACTTCAGGCATGTCCATATAAGGGCGTAATCTGTCATACACACAAAATCACACGCACTCACACACAGGCTTTCACACGCACGGCGTCGCACGCTGCCTCACACACAGGCTTTCACACGCACGGCGTCGCACGCTGCCTCACACACAGGCTTTCACACGCACGGCGTCGCACGCTGCCTCACACACAGGCTTTCACACGCACGGCGTCGCACGCTGCCTCACACACAGGCTTTCACACGCACGGCGTCGCACGCTGCCTCACACACAGGCTTTCACACGCACGGCGTCGCACGCTGCCTCACACACAGGCTGTCCCTCCACCGTCGTCTGTCTTTTCATCTTCTCCCCATGTGCCGCTGTGTTATTTGATGCTTGTCTAGTTTGACAGGATAAGTGAAGTGATCATAGTGTGGGTGGCAGAGACACACAGCAACACACCAAACCTGATTGAAACGCCACCTGCCAACTGTGTGTGTGCGTGCGTGCGTGCGTGAGGTGAAGGAGGACTTCTCACTTAATTTGATCTAAAAGATGTCACTTCCACAACAGGTTGAAACACACCTGACAACCAGCAGAACTCGGCAAGCTCTTCAGATAGCTACAGTATTTATCTCCATATGACAGACAGAGAGCAAAGACTGAGAGGGAGAGGTTGAAAAGCTGAGTATCTGGGGTTAGAAAGAAGAGAAATAGAGCCATTCATCAGCACACTGCAGGAAGAAAAGTACTTGAGAACATTGTCATGGTGGGTTAGAGCAGTGTTTCCCAACCTTTTTTGTCCCAGGGAACACTTTTCATAGCCTAAAAATCTCGGGGAACACCTACCGGGGGAAGGGGGGGGGGGGGGGTGTATATATATATATATATAAAATATACATATATATTAAATATATATATATATTATAGTAAAAGTAAATATATACGTAAAAGTAATATAATAAAATAAAAACACACATGACAGCACTCATCAAATAACGAGAATGAAAAGGACAGAGACAGTGCCTCAGTTTAAAAAAATTGCTCATATGCAATGTGAAATGCCACCTAATCCTTTTCCTTGTCTTTATTATGGGCCAACTTGTGAAAGCTGCATGCTTTTATTGTCAAGGGTCTCAGTTCTCACAGCCTGCTTATTTTCACGTGCTGAAAATAGCTGATCGACAAGCTCACAACGCGTTGCGTCCGCAACGCGTTGTGAGCTTGTAGATCAGCCATTTTCAGCATGCAAGCATAACACGTGTACGACGAAGAATAAATCAGGCATCACTGCGCTTCTGTGGAGGGAGGGAGATATATTTTGTTGGCCGAACGAGGCGATCATGTTTGGACATCTATGGACAGCTATTTTGGACAGCTATTTTTCGTGGCACATTATGTTTAATCACAACAACGTCACGTTTACTTTACGTGTTTGGGTCGGGACTACGAGAATCTAAATGTTTGGGCTAGGTCGGGACATGTAGGACTGTATGTGTCTGCTGTCTACGTGCAGGTGGCTGCGCTCTGCGCGCTCCAGTGCATGCATCTAAGCATTAACATTTCAATGGCCGAGGGTCGTTAGTCTATTGTTCCGTGTTGATGTTATCGCACGTCTAATGGTTAGACGTGTGACAACAACGACGCAACTATAAGAAGCCTGCAGCCCAGTAGCTATTGCTTTCGGGGGAGAGTTAGTGTGCCGCCTGATTTGACAGAAAGTAACACTATAACTTAATTTCGGTCAAATTACGCGGAGCACTTGGACACATCAAACGGAGCACCAAAGCTCCGCGACACACAGGTTGGGAAACACTGGGTTAGAGCAGTCGTTCTCAACCTTTGGGCTGGGGCCCACTGATGGGCCATAGGTCATTGCAAGTGGGCACCTAATCTACTGCTACTGAATCTGCCAGCAGGGCCATTCAGAATGTGTATACATTGTTGATAGTGGGAATGAAAACATAGGCGCCACACAGGAAGTGGAGGGCTGAGGGCGGGCCAACCGGGCCAACATCCTGTTATACACATGCTATTGAGGCCTGCCTTAACTAAGTCAGTGTATTTATCTTCTAACTAATCATTTTAGTATTTAGGGCGTGCATTTCGGGGCTCCGAAAAATGCCCATGTATGGGGACGAAATTGGCGCTGTGATTGGCCACTGTGATTGGCTAGTACTGTAGGTGCGCCATTCTGTACTGTACTGTGGGAGAAAGATGTCATCAAACATTTTTTCTCTAATCATAAATGAATGCAAAAAAGTGTTATAATTAATAAAGTAAATATCATTCACCTGAATGGTGCTAATAGTTGCTATACTACTTTGGGATGTTCAGCAATACAAATGCAATGTATGTACGCACCACACAACCCAAACTCTGCACATACTTTGGGTATGTCATTTCCCCAAACAGGTATGGACTAGTTAGTTCTTTAAACCCATAAAAGCCCACCAATCTGACCACTTAACACAGCAGTCGATAGGCTGTCGTGTTAAGTGGGCAGATGGGTGGATACTTTTTCGAATAGATTTTCAAGTGGACACCTGATCCAGAAAAGGGTGAGAACCACTGAGTTCTAATCGCTTTTTTTAATGTTTTTTTTTAAAATGTTTTTTTTTGTGGCTTTCGCCTTTATTTTATATATTTTATGGAGGGACAGACAGTAGGCTGACAGGAAATGGGGAGAGAGATGGGGGGGGGGAAGACATGCAGTAAAGGCCGTCGGGATCGGGAGTCGAACCCGCGGCACACTGCCAGACTGGATTACCAGCCAAGGTGCCACTGAGCCATGGCCCATGCCCATTCTAATCGCTTTTAATCGGCTTGTGGAGATTAATACGAGACACATACTGTAATAGTAAGACACTGATTAATATGAGACACATACAGTAATAGTAAGACACTGATTAATATGAGACACATACAGTAATATTAAGACACTGATTAATATGAGACACATACAGTAATATTAAGACACTGATTAATATGAGACACATACAGTAATATTAAGACACTGATTAATATGAGACACATACAGTACTGTAATAGTAAACACAGATAAATATCAAATACATATAAGTGAGTAACTCAAGACAGGTTGGAACTTGGAACACAACTTATGCAACGTACGCATCCTGATGTTGAAATAAGTGTCTAGTGAATTTTTATGCATGGATAATGTGCCTTTGGCTAAAATGGTCACAGTCCCAATTGAAGCGTGTGTGTGTGTGTGTGTGTGTGTGTGTGTGTGTGTGTGTGTGTGTGTGTGTGTGTGTGTGTGTGTGTGTGTGTGTGTGTGTGTGTGTGTGTGTGTGTGTGTGTGTGTGTGTGTGTGTGTGTGTGTGTGCATAAAAACACTTGGCAGCTATGAAAAATGTATCAAATTAAAACTAGCACCCACACTGACACACAACACACACCTTGGACTCGTTATAACTGATGATGGCTTGCAGGTGAGAGAGAGGGAGAGGCAGAGATGATGGATGACAACGCAAAGACAACCATTTGTTCTGAGGGAAGCACACTTCACGCCAAATTACATTTGTACATTTGTATAATGGTTAGATGTCCGTGGTTGGTCTCCCTTAGCAACCCACACAAACAATGATACAAATCAACAAACATCCATTTCACCCTCTCCATTTCTCTCTCTCTCTCTCTCTGGCCCTGTCTGTTTGTGTGTGTGTATGTGTTTGTGTGTTTCACTAGAGAATCGGTTATGTTCGGTGAGTGACGCAGCCGTACCGTGAAGTATGAATTAGTCTTACAGTTCCCTGCAGCGATGGGGGAGTGAGTTCTTCTTCAAAGCCATTAAGTCTGTCTAACCCAGCCCCGACACACACACACACACACACACACACACACACACACACACACACACACACACACACACACACCCATGCATAGTCACTGTCGGGTGGAAACCTCGTATGTCTAAAACCATTCCTTTTGAATTATTATTTGAAAAACATTTTAAGTGTTGTGAAAATAGCCAATCTACAAGCTCACAGCGTGTTGTGGGCTTGTAGATTTTCACTGCTTTTGTGTGACACTCTTGTATGATTAACTAGGGCATTAATGAAATATGAAGATACAAGGTTACTTGTAAGTAACTAGATAAAAGGTGTTTTTACTCAAGTACATTTTGAATACCGGTCGTCTATACTTGTAACAGTGTATTGAGGTAGCTACTCCGATACTTTTGATTACTTTTTCCACCACTGAAATGTGCAGTTATACAAATCTTGTCTTGCCACATCCTGGGCTTTCCAATCACACCACATCACATGTGTGTGACTTCCACAGCCACACCCACTCTACCCAGCTCCCTCTACCCGCTGTGGCCCAGAGATGGATGTTAGTCTGGGTTAACCCATTCTAGACGGGAACCCCTTTTGGTGTTTTAACTAAGCATTATGTTATACTTTAGCTATTGAAAAATAGCAGATCTACAAGCTCATAGCGTGCCACCGAGTGGCGCGCTACGAGCTTGTAGGTCTGCTATTTTTGAAAAATCGTGAAAATGCGGCCCAAATCTTTGAATATATATTCTTTCAGAAAACATTTTTATTTTATTTCGACGTCAGGCCTAAATCATAGAGTATAAAGAAGGATAGAGACCGAACCGGAGCGTTAGCCCCCCCCCCCCCCCCCCGTTATTCACTTCAGTGGAATTTGCTCAGTGGCGTTTTGAAGCACCCGGAAGACTGCCGGAAGTATAATTATAACTCAATGGCTCGAACGAGCGTAAGTTTAGCCTAGCCTAGCCCCGGACCTCGATTTTGAGGTCCGGGCTTACGCACGTGACGTCATGAACGTCCGTCCACTTCCATTAAAGTGCTGCAATTCCACATTTCTCCAGTAGGTAGTGGCATCTTCAACGTTGGATAGCCTTACTGGGGGCTTGGCCTAAATGGGTTCATTGTGTTGAGGCAGACGGAGCACATCAGAGAGAGAGAGAGAGAGAGAGAGAGAGAGAGAGATTGGTGTTACATGGATGTTTGTCTCTGTGGGTCTGTGAGAAATGGACCAGAGCATCTCTCTGATATCCTCACTGTCAGGTGGAAACCTTGTACGTGCAAAACTGTTGCTTTTTAGGAAATGGAAACAAGAGAATCCCTGACGTGATCCAATGGAGTTATTAGTCACAAGCTCTTGTTAATACTTGTCATTGTTCCAGTATTCATAAAGTCGACGATGTACACACTGAACCACTTTAGCTTTCACAGGAAACCAAAAATAGCAAATGTAGCATATGTAACACTTTCTCGGCTACTTTAGTTTTGTATGACACAGTAGTATGAATATGAACAAGTAGAGCATTCATTCATTAATATTCAATGAAAACATTTTGAAAGGTTGTAATATTCAATGAAATACATTATGTGGAAGAATGTCTCTCTCTCTGTGTGTGTGTGTGTGTGTGTGTGTGTGTGTGTGTGTGTGTGTGTGTGTGTGTGTGTGTGTGTGTGTGTGTGTGTGTGTGTGTGTTTAGTTTTATGGCAGTGAAACTCCTGCTATGTGCTGACCTATTCAACACTACGGCTACAACTACACTGTGGGGGTCATGACAACAAGATAAACAAACAACAATAACCGTGCACGTGTGTTGCGGCGGGTGCGGTAAACAGCAGGGAATGAAGATGTACACTTGCAAAACAAATGTACACACAGACACAGTGGGTGACAGTACATTGTCTATTGACAATAATACATGCTAGAGCAGCTTAGCAACCGGCAGACTATCTCTCACGCACGCACGCACGCACGCACGCACGCACGCACGCACGCACGCACGCGCGCACGCGCACACGCGCACACGCGCACACACACACAACAGAGAGAGGAACTACTTTGTGTTTTGAATCTGAATTCAAATCAACGAGCCAGAGGGCGCAAACACGTTTTTATATCCTTCCAACTCAATTAATTGCGGTTGATATGATACCACTGCTAATAATGTGTGTGTGTGCAACACCTGTCTGTTTGTATGTATTTTGTTTTCATGTTGTCTAGTAACCACGTAGGATACCATAGAGATAACCATAGTCTCCCAAATAACACACACACATACACACACACACATACACACACACACACGCACAATCCCAGCAGAACATTCACAAATTTCACACACTAACTTGGATGCAGGACAGGGTTCCATTCATTCTGCTTGATTTCAAAGGCCTGTGGAGGTAAAAGTTAATCCTCTGTCCCTCATTAACAGGGAATGCCTACCATTAAATTACTCCTTTCTCTCGGTCTCACCTCCACTAGTTTCTCCACTGATTCACACTAACCACTAAAGCCACTTCATCCCCAGCATCGATATTCTGGGGGAATGTTTGCCAATTAAAATCACACCCGTGTGAAGTGAGGGGCACTAATATAACCTCTTAAACCCCAGGGGGGTCCAGGAGGGAAAATCTAAAATATCGTTGGAACCTGAGACCTTGGCCAGCCCCATTTACCCGCTGAGAGCTGTTCATGAGGTGGACAGCCGCTGCCCCCGCCAGGCAGGGGATTGGGGCTTAAGAGTCTAACGCATGTTGATTAGGTGATGTAATGGTGATGTAAAACAAACAGTGCCAACACAAACATTAAACACCATTAACAATAAAGAGACAATATGACGTAATGAGGCACATTATGACGTACATTTTCCCTTCATTGTCAATGGCGTTTACAAAACAAACATTGAACTACATGAAACATGAAACCTGTACAGGAGGGGCTAGCGCCCCTCAAAAATAGCCAATCTACAAGCTCGAAGATTGGCTATTTTTGGGGAAGGAATTTGCTTTAGAGAAAAAAATCACACTGTGGCCGCCACACAATTACCTTCTGAACAGTCTGATACATTAACATATCATCCTCATGGTAGTGGTACTCCACGAGACATGAATGCAATGGATATGAAATTAAACAGAATTAGTTACGAGTTGTATTTAGATCAGCCTCACGTCATAATTTAGTGCACTTCACAAACATTAAAGTCCATAGAAAAAACAATACAAATGTGTTTTGCCCATCATTTCCCTCTATGCCAGCAGTCATCAGCCTCATCTGTTTTTTGTTACCCAAAAACATCACCTTTACATCCGATACAGTAGAAGCACTCATGAACCACACACTACCTATTAAAGTAGTCCCCCAGGGGTCTGTCCTCGGCCCGCTCCTTTTCTCCCCCTCTACACTGAGGGGGAGCTTATCTGCTATTCACTGAACAGTAGCCTATTAATAGAGACGCTAGGGTTCAAGTGGTTAAATATGTGTTATACGAAACCTGCCAATTAAATGTGTAGCATCGTAGCATGGTACATTGAGTCAAGCACTATTTAATAGTCCATTGATGTGAGCCAAGATCACTTACAGTACATGTCAGCATGTCACCACCAACCTAATGGCATCTCCACACACACACACACGCGCGCACACACACACACACACACACAAGGTGGATCTACTTGTCATGGGGCAACCCGTGCCCTACAGTATATACAGTACAAATACACATGAAACGGCTTTCTATAATATGAAAGGACTAATGTTTTAAACTTGTGTATTGATTTGTTGTCTCTCCTGCACTACTGGTGGAAATTCCCTTGATTAGAAATGGGCCAAGTGCTGTGCAGGAGAGGGGTGTTTCTTATACTTTGAGTAATTATTTGTCATTTAGGTTTCGTGCTGATTTATACTTGTTTAATTGTAACACATTATTGAGAATGTTTAGGTTACTTTTATGCAGAGGCTCACTCTCAGTGTGGCTTTCGCCCTGACTAACTCACTGACCGTGATATGCAGTATATGCAGCACAAAGTTTATTTTCACCTAGCAAGTCACTTTTTAATATCGCTACCATGTGTGATAGCCAAAACTAGTATACCATTATACGATTATTTTTAATAATGGCAATGTGATGAATGCAGTGCTGCCAAGGATTTCTGCTTTGTTTGTGTTGTTGCGTTGCATTGCATGCCTGTATCTATTATTTTCTTCCAAATTTGTTTTCTGTGCCCCCAGGAATACGGCTTGTTTATTTCCAGGTCAGAGACTATAACAACACAGAATATGAGTAAGGGAACATTTTGTGCATAATCCTGAGCTTAACGTTCTCCCTATTGACCACCAATCACATTTTATGGAAATATGACTGTCTGCAAACAAACCTGCTGGGTTGCTGTGCACGAAGAATGATCTACTGCAGTGGTTCCCAAACTTTTCAGGTCAAGACCTAAAAGAGAGATTAGATGTTTGCCTGGGACACAAACTAGTGAAAATAGCCGATCTTATATCCATTGAAATATATCGTTTGAAAGAAATAAAATACTAAGAATCCAAGCATCTCCTCAGCACCGTGCATAGTGGGTGAATCGCTGAATTGCTTATTTAGATATCTTTTTGAGCGGCGCTAGTCCCTCCTATGCCCAGCTTTGTGTGTGTGTGTAGTAAGTAAGTAAGTAAGTAAGTACATTTTATTTATAAAGCACCTTTCGAAGCAAAGCTACAAGGTGCTGAACAATTGACACAGTAAAAACAATAGCACAGAACACACACATATACACACATAATTATACAGTTGTGACAATATAAATGAGCAGAACAAAAACAAACAAGCCAGAACAAAGACATAGGGCTATAAAATGAATCAGGTCAAAGGTACTTTGGAGAAATATTTACTGAATAAATGAGTCTTTAGGTGTCTCTTAAAACCGTCAACTGATTTAGCATTTTTCAATGCCAGAGGCAAGGCATTCCATAGGGTAGGAGCTACCACAGCGAAAGCCCGGTCACCCTTAGTTTTCAGCTTGGACGCGGGTATTTCTAGCAGACCTTTGTTGGAGGACCTGAGAGGTATACTGTATACCTTTTAGTTTTTTCACCACTAACAGTGGTTCATATACATATATTGATCATCAGAATTCGGTAAGAAAACAGCTAGTCCCGAATTCTGTGTCTGTGAGTTATTGGACCCATTGGAACACAGGTTCTATTTATCCCCCAATTCCTGAAAAGTAACGCTTCTGGACTCCCACTGACAATGACGATATGTGTGGAGTGGGTGTGTGTAATGTAATGTCATGTTTGTTTATTTCTGCCAGTGTTAATAAGGTTTTCCATGGATGCATGTTTATGGTCCTTGTGTTTGTGTGAGTGTTTGTTTGCACGGTGTTAAGTGTGTTTACATGGGTGTGCGTGTTGATTGTTTTGATGTCTTACACTAGGTCAGCACTTACGTCAGTGTGTGTGTGTGTGTGTGCGTGCGTGCGTGCGTGCATGCGTGCGTGCTTGCGTGCGATTTTGTGTATCGTCTGGTGGAAATCTCATAATTCCCAATCTGGGAGAATCTTTTTTTTATGTATGTGTATGTAAATGCAGTGTATGTAAATGCAGTGTACTGTATGTCCAACACTGTTACTTATCAGGATTCAAATTCAAAAATAGCAAAACTAGGAGAGCTTCAAGCTAAAAAAAAGCTAGCAGATTTGATAGTGTGACACTGCAATGTGACCAAGGGGGCGTAAATTTACAAAGAAAAACACAATTAGTCGAATATGGTGATAGGTTTCTGCCCGACAGCAACGATATGCTCCTTCGACCAATTTGATTTACAGTAGGACACATTTGCGTGACTGCTAAGACGAGGCAGGACATTCGCCATATACGCCCGGAGCGTTTTCAGCACTGACTGAATGATGGACACATTTGAAATTGATGGGAAGCAGCATTCTGGCTGGAGAGACTAGCCCCGCCAGCAGTGCTGTGCATGTGTTTGTGTGCACATGTGACCTAATGTGCGTGTGGTATCCTGATGAGCAGTCGATTTGGGCTGCTGGTAGGGGGTGTCCTAATCCAACACGCAGTCACGCACACCCTGGCCTTTTACCTTGTTGTTCCAATGACAGCCACTGACACACACACACAGACACACACACACACACACACACACACATGCCGACGATGCATGCTTTGTTCCCTCTTATCTGGCTTTGGGATGGGAGGGACAGATGGGTGAACAGTGGGGGTCTGGGATGTGATCACTCACAGAGTACAAACTCTCACACACACTCACAGACACACACGCACAGACACACTGATCACACGCTCACTCAGACATGGTCAGATAGTGGCATACACGCATGCAGACAGACTCACGGAATAGCCTAACCCCAGGACTTTCTCACACGCACAGGCGCACACACACACACACACACACACACACACACACACACACACACACACACACACACACACACACACACACACACACACACACACATACATACCATACCCAGGGGCTGAGACAGAGTCACGCATAATTATTTACTTATAAACGCGTTTAGACTCAAGCACACGCACGCACGCACACACACACACACACACACACACACACACACACACACACACACTGCATTTGTCTTTGCATAAACAAGATTAGCGTTTGCAAAGAAGCCAAATTATAAATAAATAGGTAGCCTGACATTTTAATTCAATTCATGCTTGCTTTGATGTGGATAATTCCCCAGCAGGCGAAACAGTCAGGAATAGGTAAAGAAACATAGCGTGTCATACCGTGTCAAATGCCGTCACTGTCGGGCAGAAACCTTGTCTATGTGCATTATTTCAACTTGTTATGATTTTTTTGTCACTTAATGCCAATGCAGGCAAACAGCCGATGTGCGTCGACATGTTGGAGTTGGCAAACCACGGGGGACGGGATAGGTTATCACGTGAACCAAAATGAATGCTCCATCACAGTGGTTGGGGCACAGTTTTCTTTCTTTTTTCCTTTGGAATAATAGCGTACAGTACAGTACATGCCCCCTCCCTCGTATGGAATGTTCCTGTATGACATGGAGACCACAGCTTACAGTGTGCCACACTCTAGTAGGTCATTGAGTTGTGTACTGTACAGTAAGCCTGCTCAACTCTCATACAGTCATGAATGTTTATTTATTTGTTTGTTTATTTGAAAAGGATCCCCATGACTAGCTGATGCCATGGCAATCAGCTAGTCTTACTGGGATCTACACAAAACATATTACCAAACACGTAAAAAAAGCGCAACATGAATTGCATTAATTCACATTGTAGTTACATCGATATCAATATCAAACCCATTCAATTGCATTTATCCAAATTACATTTACATCAATATATCAAATATAAAACAGATTAAAACACTGGTACGAATTCTACGAAATAAGTCAAGGGGAAGCGCAGAAAAAAAAGACAAATCAACCAAAGATATGACTCATATATATATACACAGCACATAGAATATCCATCTGCTACTGTATGTACAGTATACAAGAGGTTAGAGACGTAAGGTGCATCATGGTATTAGACGTTACGGTGCAAAAAAGGTGTTGTGGACGAGTGCAGGAATTGAAGGCAGCACAGTATAGGAGGAGTTGGAGGGTTACTGTACACATAGTACAGTAGATGGAGCACATTCTGTAGGGGTGTAGTTGGGGGTCACTCTGTAGCGACAACACAGACAAGGATCACACTGTAGGAGAACATGATGCAGACTAAGCTACTGTATATGCAGTGATTCTGTAGGAGAACATGATGCAGACTGTAAAGCTACTGTATATGCAGTGATTCTGTAGGAGAACATGATGCAGACTGTAAAGCTACTGTATATGCAGTGATTCTGTAGGAGAACATGATGCAGACTGTAAAGCTACTGTATATGCAGTGATTCTGTAGGAGAACATGATGCAGACTGTAAAGCTACTGTATATGCAGTGATTCTGTAGGAGAACATGATGCAGACTGTAAAGCTACTGTATATGCAGTGATTCTCAACCTGTGGCCCGGGGCCCACTGGTGGGCTGTGAGGATATTGCAAGTGGGCCCCCAAACAATTGGCAAAACACTATCATATTAATGCATGCTTGAGCATGCGTGTGTGCGTGTTTTGGGCGGGAACCCCTTTTGGTGTTTTAAACATTATGTTATAATTTAGCTATTAAAAAATAGCAGATTTTTCAAAAATAGCAGACCTACAAGCTCGTAGTGCGCCACCGAGTGGCGCGCTACGAGCTTTTTAGGATTTTTAGGAGCTTTTTAGGATTAAACAGGACGTCTGAGTAAAGAAGGATACCAGCATTTGACTGCAGTTTATTACTTGACAATAGCATATATTTAATCTAGATGAATAAGATGCACCTCCACATTCATTAAATAACTCACACCTTCTCTTGTGGTTGATTATGGCTTACAAAACATTTTAGGTCTATGGATGTATCGATTGTTGGATGGTTGGATGGATGGATGGATAGGCACGCACGCATGCAAACACGCACACATGCACGCAAAATACTATACATAAAGAGTAGATCATAATTTTGCGTTTGTGTTGAAGGAACACACCCATGCACATTAACCTAACTCTATCCAAATCCTAGCTTATTGTTCCTCCCTTGGCTCATGGCTTCATGAATGTGTTCCACTATAGCTTTATATTTTGTCCCCAGGCCTCTATGACTATACCTGGCAATTTCCAGGGAAAATCAACAAAAATCAAGAATCGCCAACGTAAGTTTGAAAATGTTTTCAACATATCCGCCTACAATGACACGGCAGAAATAGGGCTGTGTAAAAAAAATGACCTGTAATGCCCTACTCCATCATACAAGAGTCAGTGTCACACAAAAGTAGTGAAAATAGCAGATCTACAAGCTCACAAGACATGTTGGGTGAGCTTGTAGATCGGCTTTTGTCACTTTAAATCGTTAAAAAGAATATGCAGGTTTTGGACATGTATACAAGGTTTCCACCAGACAGCAGCGATATGTGTTCTGTGTAGACAATCTCTATCCCGTCCTGTCTGAGTGTGACTGTGTGACACATGCTCTATCTATGGATATCACTTTTGAATTGATTGCTCCGGGAATCAATCAGGCTGAAAGTCAGCAGCTTCTGAAGAGCAACGGTGTGGTCTGTTATGATGCCAGCCCCATTGCACCAATGATCACCCCTTATGTTATGATGCCAGCCCCATTGCACCAATCATCACCCCTCATAAATCAGCTATTGCTTTCAAGAGCTTCAGAAATACTTCTTAGAATTTCTCAGCACTTGACCAAAATGTCAAAGGTCTAGTCAGCAACGCCTTGGAATTGTTATAAATGCCGTACGTCGTGTCATTTTTACTCATAGTGGACTAGAAACTCTTCTGTTCAGTATTACATTTTGCCTTTGACGTGGTGCTGCCATATGCAAATGACAATTCATCCATAAGTAGATATCATAGAAGTCTATATTTGTGCGTCTTTAATTGTTATGATGAATTGAAAATGGAGGACCCTGATGTAAACAAATCTTAGTGCTTTTTCTGTTTTTATCCTCGTAGCAGTTTTTGTATTGACCTGTACTTTCGTTTGAACTGTGACCATTCTACAAACTGTGAATACAATTTTCAGTCAATCAGATAAGCTTCACAGTAAACATCCAATGTGTACATCCCCCACTAGCTTTACTCCGGAGAGTCAATCAATCGCACTCTCTTAGAAAGCTGGGGGTGTTTTCCCCTGCGCCCCTTCCCCCTTCTTTCTGTAACTATACCTATTGTTACTGTTACTGACATTGTTGATTGTATGTCTTGACTTGATTGATGATGAGTTGAGTACATAGCACCACAAATGGAAGCAAGCCCCCAAGGGCTTTTTGTGCTCTCCTTTTAGCAGAGCATGTTAACTAGTACTTGTCATACTGTTGCCAATGTTTTAATAAAGCCTTCAATCAATATATAAACCTCAGTGTTAATTAAATTCTGAGAGTATACTGTATGTCCTGTAAGGTATTGAGTGATCGGACCTGATGATGCACACTTACTTTGGTTCCTATGCTATACCTACAAGCAGCGCCTGTAGAGTGTCGCAGTCCCGCCACCTCGAGAGACCCGGAAAATAAATCCCCGTTCATTTTCCTCATAGACTTTTCAGAAAGTATTTATTTAAAGACGTTTACGACAACACTTTTTTTGTTGTTTTTCTTCTTTCTAATTCTTTGTTTGGCCCAAAACATTGTGTTTATTGTCATGATTTGTCACGACAAGAATTGGCTTTGTCCACGGCATAAACGTCTTTAAATAAATACTTTCTGAAAAGTCTATGAGGAAAATGAACGGGGATTTATTTTCCGGGTCTCTCGAGGGGGCGGGACTGCGACGCTCTATAGTAAACACTAAACAGTCAACTTGAACACCTGCTCTCTGTCTCATAATATGTGAACGTAAGAGTTTACACAGCAGTATATAAATGGTACCATTTGGGTTCAGGTTTATGCTCTCGTAGTTAAATTAACAATGGGGATTTTTGAGTGGTGCAACCACTCCCTTACAGAGCTATGTGTGTGGCTGGGTGGGTGCCTTGCTGGGTGCCTGGGTGGGTATGAGCACGAAAACAGCATGGTTGTTTTTCACCACCTGTGCGCAACCTAACACACACACAAACACACGCACATATTAACTGTATGATTTCGGGTGTGCCAGTACAGTACAGTAGGTTACAGTAGAGGGAGCCCCACACAGTAACTCCCCCTAGGCGCGTTCCTGGGGGTCTGGATGTTCACGAGGACCCCCCCCCCCCCGGGACTCCCCAGGGACCCCCAGAGACACCCACATGGTAACTCTGTCATTTCTCTACCGTTTCGGACGTGCCGAGCCGGAACCGAGCCGGCAACCTGGCCGTGATCCTGTGTGTCTGGAACTTCCGAGGACCCCCACACAGAGTTGCACCACTCACTTCACACAGGTGTGATTTTACTGCAGTATGTAGAGTGGGGGAGGGGGGGCTCAGTCTTTATATCAATAACCTTGGAGAGTCACTTTAAAATTTCATCTCACTTTATTGCATTGTGTTGGGCCTCCTCATCTTTATCATTAATGTTGCATTATCTATAAGCCCAGCCTCCTCCCAGGGGATCTGGGACTCATTGTGTCTCATTGTGTTTGGCTCTAGTCCTCTAATGAGGGAAAATTACTTCAATCTCTTTGCCCTCCATGGTCTCTCTTTTGACCCCTGACTCTACTGTTGTTTTCCTCCCCCTCTCTTTCTGTGTGTGTGTGTGTGTGTGTGTGTGTGTGTGTGTGTGTGTGTGTGTGTGTGTGTGTGTGTGTGTGTGTGTGTGTGTGTGTGTGTGTGTGTGTGTGTGTGTAGGCTGGCACGAGCTCTGTCAGAGAAGGAGGAAGCTCAACATTTCCTGGGAACTGAGGTGGAACGATGCCAAGTTTTAAGGTAAAGCAAACAATAGAGACAGTTGGGGGAGAGATTACAGTGTCCTTGTTAGGTTAAGGAAGTGAAAATAAAATGATGTATAGGTAGGCCTATGGTGTTTATGCCTGACAAAATGCTACAGCCAATTATAGTGGAAACAGTGTGGAATATAGAGCAATATTGACACTCATTGTCACATGACTCCAAAGATCGCACAAAGATGTCACATGTCACATCACTCCCAAAGATCGCATTTGGTGCTGCCACACTATCTAAAGAGCCGCACACGTTCTCGACTGCGCACAGCAGCTGTGCACAGTTTTTAGACAGCTGGTGGATGGAAAAGAAGCTCCACTTCCGCAGACGACTTGCGCGACGGCCAGATTCCCGGAAGCGCTCTCCTCTGCGTCAATCGCACACGCCGCACAGCTTCTTCTGTCCGCGGCGCAAATCCAAAAACTTTACATTTCGGACAATGGACATTTCTTCTGAAATAGATTGAGATATGGGGGAATTAAGAGAAAAAAAGTCAGAGAGGAAATCAGAGATCTGAAGGAAAGTGGATGCAGCAGGCAGGACCACTGGGGTTGTAGTGAGCTGAAGCAACGAGAGTAGAAGACTAGTAACTAGTAAGAGACATAAAGAAACAGCAGAGCAGAGGAGAGGAAATGAAATGAGTTTGTGAGAGACAGCCATCTGATAGATTCTACAGAGGAAGAGTCAGCCAACAGTATGGCAAACATATGCACGCACGCACACACACACACACACACACACACACACACACACACTATTTCTGTCTCATTTCTCTCTTTCTGCAGCTCTTTGCCAATCAAAGGTCCCTTTATTGACTTGGACAGGTAGACGGGTGACAAATTGTCAAGTGTCATCGTGACCGCCCACGGTATGGTACGATTATTATTAAAAAATATTCCATTACGTATTCCATCACGTATCCAGGAACGGTGTACCTCCGCATTTTTTTTTACATTCCGCATTTTCAAAATGTGGTGCCCAAAATGAGGAAGTTCTTAATGTTAAACCCCAAAATGCACTGGGTTTCCTCGTGGTAAATGCAGGGGCCAGCCTGCAGTTCCAGCTCTGACCACCACGTCTCGCAGCTTCAACGTTGGCCAGCCACACTGGGGGCTTGGTTAAACCCCAGCTGGGGGCTTGGTTAAACCCCAGCTGGGGGCTTGCTGTGGGCTTGGTATATATATATATATATGCAGCATATACAGTATAGTACATATCAGTATCACAGTATGTATTGTACTTGTGTAAGTACTGTATCTCTTCTATCTGTTCCTCCATTCACTGCTGTCAGCTTTATGATTTATGTCTGTCTTTATAAAACTGCCTTTCATGACAAGCAGCTCCCACGCTGCTTTCTCCGCAGTATGCATGCACGCGCACCCATGCACACCCCCACACACGCGCGCACTCACACTCACGCTCAAGCTCAAGGACCAAGCAGAGCAAATGTTCCTATTTCATGTCATCTTTCTGTGGTTGGCTTTTGATCGCTAGAATAACAACCATCAGTCAGTGTGCTGTCACATCACCTCACATGCTATGATGCTGCACTCGCCTGTGGTCCTTACTGCGTGCGTGTGTGCGTGCACATGTGGTTTGTCCCTGTGTATGTACAGTATGTGTGTGCTGCATAATGTATGTCCCTGGCCTATGTGGTGTGTGTTTCTCTCTCCTTAATGTTCTGTAAGGAGTGTTCTTTTACAGAATGTTTTATTCTGGCACCCTAGTTTTCCATGTGTTTGCTTTGGTAGGGTTCTGTGTGTGTGTGTGTGTGTGTGTGTGTGTGTGTGTGTGTGGCTGTCATTGGAACAACAAGGTAATGTGCGTAAAAGGCCAGGGTGTGCGTGACTGCGTGTTGGATTAGGACACCCCCTACCAGCAGCCCAAATCGACTGCTGCCTCATCAGGATTTGAGCATGGGGCTACTTTTTTTTTATTTTTACAAAATGTTATAGCGATTTATTTTTATTATTATTTAAAAGATAAAGCAGAGGTACGCCCAAAGCATACTACAGCCCAACAGCCAACGTTTTTTTTTCGGTTCAGCTGGGTCCGCAATTATTTATAGGCCTGGTTGAAATTCCAAGGAGGCATATATATGTGACTATAATTATTTTAATTTGTACATTACTATACACATATTGTCATCCTGTCCGTGTGTGTGTGTGTGTTCCAGGGGTGTGTGTGTGCGGCAGCAGCAGGGACTGGGTGTGACACTCTCTCTGTTGCGTACGTCTGGCAGTGAGCTCAGCGACGTACGGGCTTTTCTCAGCCATCTGGGAGGAGCTTGGCAGACCTGCAGCAAGCAGCTGATGCAGGTGTTCTCAGGTAACACACGCACGCACACACACACACACGCACGGCACGCACGCACACACGCACGCATCAATCAATGGGAACGGCATACCATAACAGATAAAGGAGTGATTCTTGCAGATAAAGCAGAGGTAAGCCCAATGCATACTACAGCCCAACAGCCAACGTTTTTTTCGGTTCAGCTGCAGGGTCCAGACTACAATATGCATGGTGCCTCTGAGGTTGTTGTAACTACCCATAATAGTTTGACTGCTGTGATAGAAGGCCTTTATAAAATCGGCCTTGGGCCAAGATTGGTACCACTTGGGGTGGCAAATTCTAGTTGTGTTTTTTTTTTAGATTAGGTTTTTATATGATAGACCTTGCCGACTGGCAGCTTTATAGTATTTTTCACCTCAAAACCCCCTTTTTGGTATATGTCTCTGGCGAAATTGTACATAATTGTACATAAATCATAAATTTTCCTGACACATATAGGGGTAAGTGGCAGAATAGGACTTTGGGGCCAGAAACACAAAACATATATACTGTCCGCTTAACAAATAACAACAAAGTCAAAGATGGTAATTTTCCAGCACATTATGGTGGATATCACCAATGTCCCTAAGCTTCAATTGGACCCCAAGATGACATGACCTTTCTATCTTAAAGATGACTCTTTCTGTAGACAAAGGTCTGCACTATACCTCAAATCGGTGGAAATTATATATTCAGTCAGTATCATTCAGTCGGCTATAAATTTGGAATAAATGAATGAACTGACTCCACATTATGGAATATTTCTTACTTGAATGAGCTATGAAAAAGTTGTCCCGGCTAGAATATTTATTCATATTAGTGCTGCCATTATCAAAAAAATATTTTCACTATATCTCAGCCAATATTGCACTAAGATGTCTAACTACTAAGTTAGACCCCTCATGTGAAACTATTCTTAAACACATGTGCCCGTGGCATGCTGGTGTGCAAATCTGTGTCACCATTACAATATAATCACATTTTTAGTAAGTACCAATACCAAGTACCAATACCAATATTGCATATAACTTTACAAATAAGGTATCTAGGCAGATGCTGTTTTTTGTTGGTTTTTTTTGTAATATATTTTTGGGCTTTTCTGCCTTTATTCATAGATTACAGTGTAGATTGACAGGAAACAAGGGGAGAGAGACTGGGAGAGACACGCAGGAAAGATCATCGGGAACGGGACTTGAACCTGTGATGCCTGCCAGGCCGCTTATGTGCCTAGGTGTCTGGACCGCTGGACCACGGCCCAGGCCCAGATGCTGTGTTTTAAGCAAACTTTATAGTAGTGGTTTTCTTCTTTTTTTTCTGGAAAATGTTATCCCACAATTTTGAAACCCATTGTTTCACCCAGTGTCAATTATCTAATGTAATCCTGGGCTCTACACTCCCTCTACCAACCCTATAGCAGTGGGGTTTCTTTTTTTCATATCAGGGTCCATTATTTATTTGGTATTTGAGCCAAATAAATTAGCTGAATTAATTGTGTAATTGTGTGTAAACTTATGTATGACAGTGTTTGTAGCAAAGATATGTAAGAAAGGCTGAATAGTAGTAAAATTAAATGACATCCAGAATATGACAGTATGTAGTATGAACATTAACAGTGAAGCAGTAATGAGGAGCTATTTAATGTTGCATCAGGGGAACAGTACAAAGCATACAGTAGGCAATGGCAAAGATGTTGAATATGAAGGTCATTGACTAAGTCACCATGTATCCAGGTATAGTAGCAGAAAATGCAAAGTGTGAGGTAGGCTAAATATTGGGCAACAGCTAAAATGTTTAAAAATAACACTGATGTGAAGTGAGCGGTGCAACTATACATACTGTAGTGTAGTACTCCTACTGTACATTACTGTAGTACTCCAGTTGTATGGCTACTGGTGTTACCTTCACTAAACTAAGGATAACGGTGTCGTCAGATAACTTTACTACACACTGATTGGGCTGTGAGCTGACAGTCATTTGTGTATAGGGTAAACAAAAGGGAGGAACTAACTGTACTGCTCACTACCCTACCCTACGGTCTGAAGCAGTTAATAATGGCACCGGCTGGGCGTCGCTTATTTCCAAGAAAAATAAGGAATGCTCAGTGTTATGATTCATGCCAAATACAGCTACGTAAGTCTGTGTACTGAACTTGAGATACAGTGTACTTCATGAGTTACAGTGCAGCTTGCATTGTGCTTGATAGCGAGATGTTTCTCTGTCGGCATTGTACTGTTTTGATATGTGAGGCATCCTGTTAGGTGGCACCCATAAGGTCCGCCTGGTATGCCGACAGTAAGCCTAGCCCTGTACTTCGTGAGGTCAACCTTGCACATCATCATGCCACGTTCACAAAGTTTATTAGACAGAGAGGGAATATTTATACCTCTGGATCATAGAAACGAGACAGTAAGATATGAAGATGAGCGACAACGTGGCATGATGATGCGGTTGAGGTTGACCTCACGATGTACAGGGCTAGGCTTACTGTCGGCATACCAGGCGGACCTTATGGGTGCCTCCTAACAGGATGCCTCACATATCAAGACCTTATGGGTGCCACATAACAGGATGCCTCACATATCAAGACCTTATGGGTGCCACCTAACAGGATGCCTCACATATCAAGACCTTATGGGTGCCACCTAACAGGATGCCTCACATATCAAGACCTTATGGGTGCCACATAACAGGATGCCTCACATATCAAGACCTTATGGGTGCCACCTAACAGGATGCCTCACATATCAAGACCTTATGGGTGCCACCTAACAGGATGCCTCAACATATCAAGACCTTATGGGTGCCACATAACAGGATGCCTCACATATCAAGACCTTATGGGTGCCACATAACAGGATGCCTCACATATCAAAACAGTACAATGCCGACAGAGAAACATCTCGCTATCAAGCACAATGCAAGCTGCACTGTAACTCATAAAAGTACACTGTATCTCAAGTTCAGTACACAGACTTACGTAGCTGTATTTGGCATGAATCATAAAACTCAGAAAAAGATAAAATCTCAGTGTATAGTCGCCTACAGTTTTAGTTTATTAGATTAAGCAGCATTAAATCCCAGAATCCACATTCTGGGGGAAACATTAGCCAGAATAGCAGACATTTGATATGGACGTAAAAAATCGGTCCAAGTACAGAGCCAACTCAGGTTCAGGTTTCTAAGTCTAGGGTTTTTAACCCATTTTGGATGGTAACCCCTTTTGGGGTTGTTGTTGCTATATGTACAGTAGATAGCAATATAAATGTTTTGTAATTTCTTAATACATATTTGAAGTTTCTCAGAAAACTTAGGTCAGGATTTAGAATCGGCCTCAGTCCAGTGGTTAACTACCAATTATAGTAGGCCCTATAGTAGTTTTTAGAACTTGTAAGATGTGTGTCAATGATTCATTCCCCAAAGATAAGGAACAAAGTGTGTCCCTTATATCATTAATTTAATAACACAGGGACAATTCTGTATTTCAAGGGACGGTTTGGCAACCCTACGCAGAACAGCACGGTTAGTTCTTGTAGAAAAGAGCCATCAGAGACACACACACTTACAAAGGGTCTGATGGCAACATATTTTTGTCTCCACCAGGCCGAAGGCATGGGGGGAGAGTATGTTTTGCACTCCGTCCGTCCGTCCGTCCGTGTGTGTGTCCGTCCGTCCGTGTGTCCGTGAGCAGCTAATCTCGGCCACCGTTAACCCGGTCGATGCCAAATTTTGCACACACACTCCCTGGATGCCAACGATGAACCTCTGCCCCAAACTTTCCAGAACGGCCTGTTATAGCGCCACCAGGAGGCCGCTTTGTGCAAAACAAGTTTTTGCACAGTACACCTACAGATTTCGTCCAAACATCACGCAAATTGGTACACAGTCTCTCTAGAGCCATTCAACGAAACCAGTCTTTCAGATTTCTCAGACTCCATCCTGATTGGTTAAGATTGGCTTACAAAGTTCACAGGAGTGCTCAGTTTCAAACAAAATGCTGCAAATCATGAACACATTGCGTGATTTCTGTGAAATTGTGCACCCACATTCCCACTAGGCCGAGGACGAAATGCCACATGAACAATTTCAACTCAGCCTCAAGGTGGCGCTATAACTGGCCGAAAACTGTTTTTACCTCTAACTGCACGGATCTGTGGATAACTTTGTATGCCAACTCCCTAGAGGCCAAGGAAAAACCTTTGCCTGGAATTTTATTGTCTCCACCAGGCTGAAGGCATGGGGGGAGAGTATGTTTTGCACTCCGTCCGTCCGTCCGTCCGTCCGTCCGTCCGTCCGTCCGTGTGTCCGTGAGCAGCTAATCTCGGCCACCGTTAACCCGGTCGATGCCAAATTTTGCACACACACTCCCTGGATGCCAACGATGAACCTCTGCCCCAAACTTTCCAGAACGGCCTGTTATAGCGCCACCAGGAGGCCGCTTTGTGCAAAACAAGTTTTTGCACAGTACACCTACATATTTCGTCCAAACATCACGCAAATTGGTACACAGTCTCTCTAGAGCCATTCAACGAAACCAGTCTTTCAGATTTCTCAGACTCCATCCTGATTGGTTAAGATTGGCTTCCAAAGTTCACAGGAGTGCTCAGTTTCAAACAAAATGCTGCAAATCATGAACACATCGCGTGATTTCTGTGAAATTGTGCACCCACATTCCCACTAGGCCGAGGACGAAATGCCACATGAACAATTTCAACTCAGCCTCAAGGTGGCGCTATAACTGGCCGAAAACTGTTTTTACCTCTAACTGCACGGATCTGTGGATAACTTTGTATGCCAACTCCCTAGAGGCCAAGGAAAAACCTTTGCCTGGAATTTTATTGTCTCCACCAGGCCGAAGGCATAGGGGGAGAGTATGTTTTGCACTCCGTCCGTCCGTCCGTGTGTCCGTCCGTGTGTCCGTCCGTGTGTCCGTGAGCAGCTAATCTCGGCCACCGTTAACCCGGTCGATGCCAAATTTTGCACACACACTCCCTGGATGCCAACGATTAACCTCTGCCCCAAACTTTCCAGAACGGCCTGTTATAGCGCCACCAGGAGGCCGCTTTGTGCAAAACAAGTTTTTGCACAGTACACCTACAGATTTCGTCCAAACATCACGCAAATTGGTACACAGTCTCTCTAGAGCCATTCAACGAAACCAGTCTTTCAGATTTCTCAGACTCCATCCTGATTGGTTAAGATTGGCTTCCAAAGTTCACAGGAGTGCTCAGTTTCAAACAAAATGCTGAAAAATCATGAACACATCGCGTGATTTCCGTGAAATTGTGCACCCACATTCCCACTAGGCCGAGGACGAAATGCCACATGAACAATTTCAACTCAGCCTCAAGGTGGTGCTATAACTGGCCGAAAACTGTTTTCACCTCTAACTGCACGGATCTGTGGATAACTTTGTATGCCAACTCCCTAGAGGCCAAGGAAAAACCTTTGCCTGGAATTCTTCACATCTGCTCATCCTGGTGGAGACCTGTGCCCAGAAGGGCACTTTTTCTAGTCTCTACTGAAAAGTAGAGAGAGAGACGGAGAGAAAAAGGGAAAATGTTCAATTTCATAGTAAATCCTCAAATAACACTGGCGCTGACATGAGAAATTGGAAATTGGAAATGGGAGAAGGCAAAAAATAGTAAAGTAAATAGTATGTGAGCAGAACTAAATATTAGTGTAACACAGGAACACGCTCTGCTTTGTGAGGGCAGCATGTACTGCTCTGTTCCTCCATTAGGAAGGGACCAGTCCCGACATGTGCGCACCCGTGTGTTTATAATTGCTCTATCATCTCTCATTTGATTTTCATACTGTGTGTGCGTGCATGCGTGCGTCCATGCATGTGTGCGGGCGGGCGGGTGTGTGTGTGTGTGTGTGTGTGTGTGTGTGTGTGTGTGTGTGTGTGTGTGTGTGTGTGTGTGTGTGTGTGTGTGTGTGTGTGTGTGTGTGTGTGTGTGTGTGTGTGTGTGTGTGGCAGTAAAGGTCAGAGCCAGCGCTAACCTCAAACTCACCTCATGGGTGTTGTCCTCTCCCCACCAGATGTTCCAGTTCCACACAGCTGCCATGCCTGTGTGTGTTCTATTTGGTAGATACAGATAGTACTGCTGTTTGCATTGGTGCGCTGTCTGTAGGCCTATGTGATTGTTCAATGTGAGTTTTAGTGCAGGCCAACTGACACACACACACACACACACACACACACACACACACACGCATATAAACTCATTCACATACGACTGCACCCCCCTCACCCCCACACACACACTGTACACCTACAGACGTAAAATAATATTCCTTCCCACACATACACACACACACACACACACACACACACACATACACCCCTCCCAGTCACCTGTGAATGACTCCTAACTGATATGGGCGTCAACCACCAATTAAAACTCTGCTACCTGTCTGTCAGCGTCCTGCGGTTAGCTTCACAGAGCGGAGGAAAGGAGAAAGAGGGACACACACACACACACACACACACACACACACACACACACACACAAACACACAGATTAAAACATTTTCAACCACCCGCATTTGGTGGAGAGAAAGAAAGCAGGAGGGAGAGAACAGAGGAGGGAGGAGAAGAGAATTGCCACAAGTGGTGTGGAAGATTACAGCGAGAGAGAGAGAGAGAATAAAGGAGTGTGGGAGGGTGAGAGAAAAGTAAATACAAGGATGACGTTCGCTTCCAGGTGAAAGATCACAACGGTACCCATGATTAAGTGTGTGTGTGTGTGTGTGTGTGTGTGTGTGTGTGTGTGTGTGTGTGTGTGTGTGTGTGTGTGTGTGTGTGTGTGTGTGTGTGTGTGTGTGTGTGTGTGTGTGTGTGTGTGTGTGTTTTATTTTATTTATTTAACCAGTAAAACACAAGTGTGAACTGGCCAAGCGGCAGAATTCATAATTACACCTCAAAGTTATAGCCAATAATAAATCCATGACAATACCTCCAGAAACCTATACAACAATACTCCAAAATGGTAAACTAACAATAACCGGGTACAAACATTTTGCACACAGTACATTTATGGACGGGAACCAAAAAAACGCCCCAATAAATATATGGGCATATTTATATGCGAAGGCTAGTACACATCCGAACATGTGTTGAGCAGTTGTTGGACTGTACATTAGGCTTTGGCCTGACAGCGCGTCACATGTTCGAGTCCCGTTCATGACGACCTTTGCTGCATGTCTCTCCCCTTCTCTCTCTCCCTCCCTCCTGTCATTCTTCACTTGTATCTATCAATAAAGGCAATAGCCAAAAAAAACAAATCTCTAAAATGATCCTTTTGAAATTTCTCAAAGGAACTTTCAAGGCCAATTTTAATCTGGCTTGCAGGTCATTCCACGACCAGGGGCCAAAGAAAGCAAGACACTTTTTACCCCCCTCAGATTTAAAGGCTGGCACTACACACTGTAGACAGACATTTTATCTGAGTTTTATGAAATGTAAGGGGGAAAATCACCAAGAATGGCTTTGTAAATGAAAATATACCAATGATGCAGCCTGCACGAAGTCAATGAGAACCAACCAACTGCAGCATACAACGAACAATGATGTGTTCACGCACGCACACACGCACGCACGCGCACACACACACACACACACACACACACACACACACACACACACACACACACACACACACACACACACACACACGCGCACACACACACCTCTCTATCTGCCATCCTCAGGTTTTGTACACAGCAGCATGTGTCAATTTAACTCTGAAAGTGTACAAATAGACCCAGAGGATCATTTTCTGGATCTCTCTCTCTCTCTCTCTCTCTCTCTCTCTTTGTTATGTTAATAAAGATGGTATAAGTTTGACAGTATTTGTTTTGAAGGTGCCTTGGGAGTTCTTGCATTCATTCATTATTGCATATATACAATATTATACAAAATGTTCAGGATGATTAAATTCAGTTTTTGCTATAAATACAGGATATTGCTGTGACCCGGGCATAAACAGTTTGAAAACAAGTCCATTAAAGGCATTCGCAACAAGCTCAAATCCATATTTAAGCTCAAGCATAAATCTTTTCTCCTTTATGTCTTTGGATGAGTTTTCTCTCCCCCATGTGGTTATGAAGTTATTATAGTGTTTATCACAGACGTGAAGCAGGCTGGAAATCCAGGTCGAATGAGGTCCTGAGGTGCTGAATAAATTATCATGTATGGGAAAGTACACAGAGAATCAGACAGTGTGAGAATTGATGATATTTACACTCTCCACGTTTTGCCGCATTTTTATTGTGTAGTCTACACAGAAAATTACAATGTTTAACCTAGCATTGCATACTGTATGTGTCAACCCCAGCCACTAGTGACTGTGTTTGTGTGCGCATGTGTGTGTGCCTGTTGCCTGTAAATGAACTGGCCCCGGTGGTGTGAGGTCGACCTGACATACAGTTAGCTCACATGTCGACTCACTCTTTATGCAAAACCTGCACCAGACACCTGCGGCACTGTGTTGCGCGCACGTGTGTGTGTGTGTGTGTTTTAGTGCATGAGAGTGGATTGGCAAGTGTGTGAATTTGTGTGTTGAGACATAATACAATATAACAGGAACCTTGTAAAGTTGGACAGGCTGGTTTGCTTTTTCTGCAAAGCCTTTCTGCTCCCACAAGTATTTATACAAAAATCATAATCATAACAATTATACAATCGTGTGAATGTGTGTGTGTGTGTGTGTGTGTGTGTGTGTGTGTGTGTGTGTGTGTGTGAGCGTGCCTGTGTGCATGCGTGCGTGCCTGCGTGCGTGCGTGCGTGTGGCTCTCCCCCTGTGGCCCTAGCCAGCAATGTCACAGTGACCAGAAAGCAATTATCTGTGTATTGCTGCCCCCACTTCCTGCCAGGAGCGAGAGAAAGACAACGAATGAAAGAGGACAGAAGGAGGGAGGGAGACAGATTTTGAAAAAGAAAGGAAATGAGAGAGAGAGAGAGAGAGAGAGAGAGAAAGAAAGAGAGAATGTCAGGCTGACACTGGTGGATTGCTTTGAGAGTGCATAGTTGCGGCCACCGTTCCCAGCTTTTCTGTTTTCAAAGACCCTCACAGTTTACGCTGTATACGTCAGTACACACACACACGCACGCGCGCCACACACACACACACACACACGCACACGCACAAACACATTAAAACATTTTCAACCACCCACACCTGACACCCGCTCAGTGAATGCTCGCCTCACTCACACACGGCCTTGCGGTATTACAGTCATAATGTTATTATATAGTATTGATTATACCAATTATACTGTGGAAAAATTGTATGTCTAAAACTTTTCAAGGACCATGTATTCCAATCTAGTTATTATTTAGTCACTGGTTAATATTTTCATTGCTTCAATATTTATAAAACCCAATATTGCAGGGCAGTCTGGGTAATATAAAGCGTGAGTGCAGCCAGAGGCAGACAGAACATGAATGGAAGGACACAGCAGCAAGTACAGTAGCAGTCTGTCTGATGTACAGTAGACTACTAGACACAGCAGCAGGTACAGTAGCAGTCTGTCTGATGTACAGTAGACTACTAGACACAGCAGCAGGTACAGTAGCAGTCTGTCTGATGTACAGTAGACTACTAGACACAGCAGCAGGTACAGTACAGTCTGTCTGATGTACAGTAGACTACTAGACACAGCAGCAGGTACAGTACAGTCTGTCTGATGTACAGTAGACTACTAGACACAGCAGCAAGTACAGTACAGTCTGTCTGATGTACAGTAGACTACTAGACACAGCAGCAGGTACAGTAAAGTCTGTCTGATGTACAGTAGACTACTAGACACAGCAGCAGGTACAGTACAGTCTGTCTGATGTACAGTAGGCTACAAGTAAGATGTGCAAACGCGGGAAGCGAACGCAGCTCATGTGTGTGTGTGTGTGTGTGTGTGTGCCATAGAGTTATATATCTATAGAGAAGACACCCGAGTTCTCCTCCCATCCACTTGCATTAAGTTGCTCAAAAGCGCATGAGGCGGCCCAGGCCGTAGCGTAACGGTCTGGGCACCGGACTGGTAATCCAGTCGCAGTGTGCCGCGGGTTCGACTCCCGGACCCGACACGGCCTTTACTGCATGTCATCCCCCATCTCTCTCCCGTTTCCTGTCAGCATACTGTCTGTCCCTTAAAAAATCAATAAAAAGGCGTAAGCCGCAAAAAAATATCTTAAAAAAAAAAAAAAAAAAAGCGCATGAGGCGGATTCACTCCTCCTTCCTGGTAGGAACAGAGTGCATTCTGGGATTGATTGGTTACAAACACATGAACGCGCTGCCGTTGACTATCATTGTGCCGTTTGTGCGCGTTCACGTATGAAACATTCGTTCACGTGTCATGGCCCCAATCACATGAACGTGCGCAATGATAGTCAACGGAGCAGCGCTGGCTCGAGCTGCACTACCAAATCCGGCCACTATGTCCATTTCGCCTCAGGGTTTCCTCTGGGTGCCTTCTCTAGAAATATATACTCTAAGGTGTGTGCGTGTGCATGCGTGCGTGCGTGATACAGCTGCGCCCTCTGGTGGCAGGCGGGTGGTGTCACAGCGTGACACAGACAGACAGACAGACAGACGGACAAATGACAGTTCTGCCTAGGTTACATAGTAATCGCTCACTACATTCAGGTAGCAGTCTGTCTGATGTACTGTACAGTAGAGTATAGGCTACTAGACACAGACCACAAGTCTGCTGGACTTGGTAAGGTTTCACGGTTTTCTCAGAAACTCTCTCTCATGATTTTGCTTTAACCACATATTCAAGCACACAGTTGTTCCTTATACTTAGTTAGTTTACAAATATGATGTGTATGGTGCCGTTAATATTAACCTTCCGGCAATATTTAAAAAAAAAAGATGCATCATTATTATCTCTCCTCCTTTTGTTTGAGCAACTCTTGTCTGTCTGTCTGTCTGTCTGTCTGTCTGTCTGTCTGTCTGTCTGTCTGTCTGTCTAATCCCCTGTTTTGGTGTCAGATTACTGTGTGCTGTAATGATAGGGGAAACTCTCTCTCTTTGTTTTTCTTCTTCCTTAACCTTTTCTTCTCTAGACACATGCCATCAGGTTTCATGCTGTAAATCATGACACATCTTGCCCTAGGCCATCAGCAGAGGGTGACAAACACAGCCAAACGCTGCCTGCTATTGGCTGAGGAGATTTTATGGTGTTTGTTATCGCTATCTCACCTGTGATTTGTTTACCACTCATGGCCAGGTAAACGTGTGTGTGTGTGTGTGTGTGTGTGTGTGTGTGTGTGTGTGTGCGCGTGCGTGGACAGAGTTGATGCAACGGCTGAAGAATTCCAGCTTGGCATTTCAGAAACAAAGAGCAGAGAAAGATCACCTGGCACAACTACTGATGTAAGTATATATGCCACAGGTTTTACAATTGAAATGGATAGTCGTGGAAATAGTTGATCGTGTACCTGAATGTAGCACGATGCAACACAGCTGGTCAATCGAATACTTTTTTCTTTTGCTCTTTAAACCACTAAAACCCCAGCATCCGTACTGTGGGGCAAGCTTTCACTGAACATTGCAGATTACGCCTGTGGTTGGCCATTTTCAGCTAAAGCTTTTCCCACAATAACAGAAAACTGAATACACTATAGATCACTGAGGGACTCTGCTCAACCATATAGGGTTTAAGTGGTTAAAATATAGGGGCCACTGGCCCCTGTATTTAATATAGGGGCCACTTGGCCCCTGTATTTAATATAGGGGCCACTTGGCCCCTGTATTTAATATAGGGGCCACTTGGCCCCTGTATTTAATATAGGGGCCACTGGCCCCTGTATTTGGGGGTTCTTGGCATGGAACGGTTTGGGAACCCCTGGTAATTGAGTAAAACAGTTTCACAAGAGCACGCACACACGCACACACGCACACACACACACACACACACACACACACACACACACACACACACACACACACACACACACACACACACACCGTAAGGCAGGTGGAATTTTGTATGTGAAAAATGCAGGGTGAAGATCTGTTCAACGATGGGCTTGGCTTACTGCTTCCAGTGCCTCGGCCAATCAATTGCCTCTATAAACTCCAGGGTGTGCCCCACCCATATCAGGAATTGTTCATCTTCCGTGTTTTGGGAGACGGCAGAGTTTGTTCCCATAATAGATCAATTTAAAAACACACACTGTGTACCATTATTACTGCTGCATTTTACAGCTCCTCACAATGTTGTTTTCCATACTCCCACGTACCTTCCACTCGCACACGCACGCACGTATGCAATATGGTTATGGAAAATGGTGTACTGTATGTTATGGAAAATGATGTATTTATAAATTGGCAGTTGGACCCTGATACAGTATATGACTGCAGGAAATAGGGCTGCAGGTGAAGCATTGCCATCTCTCTATGTTCCAAGGGCAGCAGCAGTATTCCATTCAGTCTTATCTTGACACTGGTTTGTAATCTGTCAAACTGTTCCCCCCTTAATGCTCATGCAGCTGCCCCACGCCCTGAGTTATAATGTTATTTACTAGTGCAGAAGAGCACCATCAATCCTGTTTTAGTGATGTGCAACTGTCATAGTCCAGTGTTGCACCAGTCAAAGACGCACGCACGCACACATGTGCGCATATGCGCGCATATGCACACACACACACACACACACACACACACACACACACACACACACACACACACACACACACACACACACACACTCTTCTTTTTATAAGCTTTTACTGTCTTGACCTCTAAATTACAGTCATTTGCTGTCTGTCTGTTTGGCTCCATCTCTATCAGTTACCTCATCTATCTGTAGTCAGTCAGTCCTTCAGCTGCTACTTTTACCTTCCCTGCACATTTTGGCTTCATGCACTGTTGTGTAAAAGAACAAACTGTATGAAGTGATGAAATCTAAATAATTAAATATGTACTGTATGACTGTGTGTGTGTGTGTGTGTGTGTGTGTGTGTGTGTGTGTGTGTGTGTGTGTTTTGTGTGAGCTTGCATTTGGCAATCCGTCTTGCTGCAGTAAGATGCGATATGACAGAGCAAAAGCCACATTGCCTGTCAGCACAATTTTATGTCAGAACATTAATTGACACACATGCACGAACACGCACGCACGTCGCACGCACACATGCCATGCGCGCGCACACACACACACACACACACACACACACACACACACACACCCTCACTGACTGACTGTGATCGTATCACCAAATAAGGCCAAAACTTAGTATTTCCAAGAATGTTTTTTATCACAATATCATTCACCATGGTTTTCTTTTTCTTTGCTGTTCAACTCTTTCTAAATGTTTAGGGATTTGCATGTCTGCTAGTTTCAAATAGGCTATATATATAAAATAGTGTATAAGAGGTTAATGGAAGAAGGATGTTTCCACTTCTTTTCGTTGCTGTTGGGCAAAAACCTTTTATCTCCTTTTCATTTTTTTGTCATCTCTGTAAATATTTTATCTTTGGCAAAGTTATAGGTTATGCTTGTCTAGTGACCTTACTGCACCTTGTTAACTGGACCATGTGATCTTTATGTTTGAAGGCAGTGCATTTATTTGTATAATTGTTTGTACTGTAGCTGATGTATTTACAGTTTTACAAAAAAAAGTGAGCCTCACTGGCGGCTTGCCGACCACAATGCGTGATGATTTGGAGCTATCACACGGACGGTCTTCTGTATGCTCATGGCGTTGCATCTCGTTTTGATGTTGTAAGCAGACGATAAACACTTACAGTATGTAAACTATTTTGTCCTCGGTTGCAGTTGCCAAACTAGACAGTTAACATTGAACCACGCATGCACGCGCGCGCGCACACACACACACACACACACACACACACACACACACACACACCAAAGGGAGGCTTTTCCTGTCTTAAATGTTGTTGCTGTCTGATTATGACAGTGTAAAGGACTACCTGACCTGGCCGTGTGCAGATAAAACATAAATTGATTCACTAATTTGCGCTCCTCTCTTCTTTTTTTTTTTTTAAGATATTTTTTTGCGGCTTACGCCTTTTATTGATTTTTGAAGGGACAGACAGTAGGCTGACAGGAAACGGGAGAGAGATGGGGGGATGACATGCAGTAAAGGCCGTGTCGGGTCCGGGAGTCGAACCCGCGGCACACTGCGACTGGATTACCAGTCCGGTGCCCAGACCGTTACGCTACGGCCTGGGCCCGCTCCTCTCTTCTTCACTCCCTCATTTCCTCTGCCATGCTCTCTTTGGCCCTTCCTTTTTAGTTTGTTATCTATTTGTCGCTCTGTCTGTATACTGTGTACAGTCACTCAGTCATTCATCTGTCATTATTTTTATTTGGTTGGATACTTATAGACTTGATACTGTCTTGATACTGTCTGTGTGTGTGTGTGTGTCCGTGTGTCCGTGTGTCCGTGTGTCCGAGGTCTTATCAAGGAGTTCTACTCTGCCACACCCTCTGAAGCAAAGCCTGGTGTGTCCAAAACCATAAAAAAAAAACACATTTTAAAAACATTCTACAAGATGTGTAGATGATTCAATCAGAATTAACTATTGTCACATCATAGGTTTACAGGTGTTGAAATCATTACAAAGGGTTAGGGTTATGGCTATAGCACAAATGGCTATAGCACAAATGGCTATAGAACAAATGGCTAGAGCACAAATGGCTATAGAACAAATGGCTATAGAACAAATGGCTATAGAACAAATGGCTATAGCACAAATGGCTATAGCACGAATGGCTATAGAACAAATGGCTAGAGCACAAATGGCTATAGAACAAATGGCTATAGAACAAATGGCTATAGAACAAATGGCTATAGCACAAATGGATATAGCACAAATGGCTATAGAACAAATGTATATACGTAGCACAAATGGCTATAGCACGAATGGCTATAGCACGAATGGCTATAGCACGAATGGCTATAGCACGAATGGCTATAGAACAAATGGCTATAGCACAAATGGCTATAGCACAAATGGCTATAGCACAAATGGCTATAGAACAAATGGATATAGCACAAATGGCTATAGCAATGTGTTGCGGTGTGACGCATTGTGAGCTTGTACGGATCTATTTTCAAAAGATTTGTATATCTTCTGAAAACTTGAAATGGGACATTCTGCATAATGAGTACAATTCGATGCCATGTTAAGTACATTTTGAATTACGGACTTTTACTTGTAACGGAGTATAGTTCTACATTGCAGTATTGATACATTCACTTTTTCCACCACTGACAAAAAGAGACACTTCGCCTCTCAGCCTTCATAAACTACCAGGTAAAGTGCAACCTGTAGTTTTGAAATGAAAAAGCTTGAGAATCTTGGTATAAACAGCTTTGTTCAGTTACAAGTAAACAAGCAGGAAGGGCACACAAACCTGATTAGTATAAACTAAGGCAAACTGAACCAATGGACCAAAGGCAGGCAGTGAAACTGGTTGTTAAGTTGTTCCAGATGGTATGTCTGGGTTCATATGCTCACCTTGTCTTTATATCTATTTATGTATAGCTTTTATTCTAATCCATCTGGTCCATATGATGCTTGCAACCCAGCACACACCCACTCCCAGCATCTCTGTCTTATTGTGGGAAAAGTGTATGCATCTGTTACCGTGTGTCCGTGTGTGTGTGCATGTGTGTTCAGTCAGCCAGGTCATAGTGTTCTGCCTCCTGTCAGTCTCACTCTGTGATATCTTTGATTTTCTGAAGACAAAAAAAGTTAGCAGCGTGTTTGTGTGTCAGATGAGTTCCCATGACAACCGCTAAACCTTTGACCCCGCCTCCATCAAACATCGCTGTTCCACACCTGTTGTGTTTCCATGGCTCTATCCCTGTTGCTGTGGAACACACACACACACACACACACACACACACACACACACACACACACACACACACATCAGCAGTATAGTTTAAGTAGCAAGAGAAGCTTAGAAATCTGTCTGAACGTGCAATTTGATCAGCACACTGTTTATTTTCTCATGACCACACACACGCATGCGTGCACGCACACACAGTCGCTCCGAGACAACATACACATGCATACAGAAAACTCACATGGCCTCGGACACACACATCCTCTCTGGTCTTAGATATAATTAACTATTCTCTCTATTTTTATAACTCGTACGTCTGGATATTCCTGTATTGTGATTGTGTGTGTGTGTGTGTGTGTGTGTGTGTGTGTGTGTACATGCGTGTGTGCGATAGCTGATAGCTGAGTGGTTACAGGGCACGTACCACATGCAGGCCCTGATGCCTGACAGCAAACTGGGGATTAATCCCTGGTCGCAGCTGAACCATTTGCTGAATGTCACTTTCCTTCTCTCTCCACTGTATAAAAAAAATAAAGAAAATCTGGTCTCGACATGGTCTTGCCTAACTTCCCTCGCCCAGTGTTGATTCGGTCGTGCCCCTCCTCAGTCTCAAGGTCATTACACACTGGCGAATTAGCGACGCGATATATTCGTGCGAATAATTCGCATTTAAAAAAAAACAATTGAAGTCCATGCAAGCTTCCACATCAGTGGCGAATGTGCGAATGTGTGAAAATGCGACCGTTTTCGCTTTTATTTGTTCGCTCTGGTGTCGTATTTTGCAGAGATTCGCAGGCGAACTGCAACATGCAATATTTCGCATTTTCAGATCGCTTATTCGCATCGCGTCGCTAATTCGCCAGTGTGTAATGACCTTTAGTCTTGACTTTGACTCCCTTTACATGGACCCAAATACAACCCTACACTGAAAAGACTGATCAATATTGCATCCTTGGCAGTTAAGCACTGGACTTGATGTAATATCACATCATTGGCAACGTGTTAACGCAGTCACCGCCGACAAATGTAAACCTACGTCATGTGGTCTTTTCAGTGTAGTTACGGAGCATGGGCGACTCAAACTTCACATTGTCGAACTGGGTGTAGATTGTCTTTGCCGCCCCACGTGCATGGCGTCTCTCTCAAGGCAAGTGTCAGCAGAGCGCGAAGAGGACCTGTTCGGCAAAGGACAGCACTCCGCTGTTCTCTGTGTTGCCTGGCTCACTGAGAGTGAGAGCCTTGTTCAGCTTCACATTCTCATTTTTGACTCTTCAGAGGAAGAGCTCATCTTGGAGCCCATCTGTTTTGGCACTATGGGGTTCATTATCAGATGGACGGCTGGACTCACTTGGCATAACCCAGGAAGGGTAAGTACTTCTATACGAAGAAAAGTATGTGAAAATCTTCCTCTTGGAGAACTCCTCCAAACTGAGTGTCCGTCCACCTTCAACTACTCCCCATCCAGAGAGCCTGTAGGCCATTCAGCAGGGGATGCTGCACCTGTACAGTACCTTCTTGGCCAGCTCAGCTCCAGCCAGCCTTCTTAGAATCATGCACAAGACGGTCACATTACGATGCCCAGTCCTTGACCACATCTGCCCATTCTTTCCTCTCCTCCTTCCCTATCTTCTGGATCTCCTCCCAGGCCTTCTGGAGGTGTCCTCCTGCCGTTTGTTCTTTTCTTCTCTCCATGTAGGCGTAAACGACCATAAGTAGTGCTGCTCCTGCCACACCAACCATGACACCAGCAGCAAATTCTCTACGCATAAACATTGTGAAATTAAGTTTACGGCCAAAGCTGTAATTCCACAAAATGAATGTGTGAGTTCACAGCTGATGCAGTCATTTACATACGCATATTACTTGTAGGTGGTGTTTACTCTTGAGGTCATGATGGGTCATCCATGTCCAAATATAGAGTTCCATGTCAGCCAATGCCAATATATTGAGTTCAAGCCGCAATAAGACTATTGTGACGTCATATTGATGACATACAGGGATAAGGAAAGGCGGTATGACTGCACAATGCTGTAATTAATAGATAGATTCTAGACTCCTGCTGACTTCATTATCTCTTAATATAATAGTGAATTATTTTAGTTTTGATGCTGTGTGGTATTTAATAGACATCGCCTTGGCCCAGGCCGTAGCGTAACGGTCTGGGCACCGGACTGGTAATCCAGTCGCAGTGTGCCGCGGGTTCGACTCCCGGACCCGACACGGCCTTTACTGCATGTCATCCCCCCATCTCTCTCCCGTTTCCTGTCAGCCTACTGTCTGTCCCTTCAAAAATCAATAAAAAGGCGTAAGCCGCAAAAGAAATATCTAAAAAAAAAAAAAAATAGACATCGCCTTCTCTGGTGGGCTACCTGATTTGTCCGTAAAATAGTTTTCTATTGGAGTAAATCATTGTAACTTCTGTCTTTGTATTTTTTACATTTGTTAATGATACCATTAAAGGACCACTTAATCATGATTAAATGGCACGATTTCTTTCTACTCTGTGTTTTCTAGTCTGTGTCTCATATAGGAGGGTTGTGGGCAGTTTAGAAACCGTCTTCCAGTGACATCATCATTATGCAGATTTTTTTTAAACAAGATTTCTTTACAAAAATGTTTAGATTTTCTTTTTCTTGAGAACGATGGCTTCCATTTTCAGGACTAGAAAGCCTGCAGTTTCTATTAGCTTGGATACCCCATTGATGATGTCACTGGAAGACGGTTTCTGAACTGCCCACAGCCCTCCTATGAGACACAGACCGAGTAGAAAAGAATTGCGCCATTTTTTCATGATTATTAGTGAGGACCTATTATATGAAGATAGGTTGAAAAGTGGTGAAGTGGTCCTTTAAGGGGATTCAGAATTTAGACAGAATCTAATATTATATAATGAGATATGTTATATTATTGTTACTTTACTAGGGCGCGTTCGGAAATACAGCACCGGAGCACACTCGCCTATTAGTTTGCAATGCACAGTGCGCTCACCCCTCCCTTGTCTTTACAGTCGTGCAGATTTATCCTAATATAAATAGAAATCATCTAAGCATATAATAGCTTGCTGCTTAGCAGAAATGGAAATAAAAATATAAAGATATTTTAAAATATATTTTCGTGAATGGCAATGCCAGCTTCCTTTCTTGGATTTTGGGAGGTGTAGTTCCAGACACCATATAGCATTCAGGGGTTGTGGAATAGTTGTTTGGCTACGCGACACTATTACTTTACAGAATAAAGAAATGACCTACTGTACTGTAGAGCTGAAAAGGCAATGGCCTTTTGTATATTTTAAGTGGCTATGGCCACTTAAAATGGGTCCCAATGTGCTGCATTTTGAAAATCAGACCGACGGAAGTGAGTGGTGCTGTTGGGGTGTCTGACGATTGGTTTTCTGACTATTGGCTGTCGGACTATTCGTTGTCGGACTGACTATTGGTTTTCTGAGTATTGGCTGTCGGACTATTGGTTGTCGGACTGACTATTGGTTTTCTGAGTATTGGTTTTCTGAGTATTGGCTGTCGGACCATTGGTTGTCGGACTGACTATTGGTTTTCTGAGTATTGGTTGTCTGAGTATTGGCTGTCGGACCATTGGTTGTCGGACTGACTTGGTTTTCTGAGTATTGGTTGTCTGAGTATTGGCTGTCGGACCATTGGTTGTCGGACTATTGGGGGTGTGAGTATTGGCTGTATAGAATGTCTATAGTGAAGTATGGTCCAAACGCGCAGTATGGATTCATATTAGCACCTCTGCCATTCTTAATTGATAAATTGCGTCTGACGTGCCTTAGGAAGCGAGGTCATGGTAAATCAGTCACATAACTGGGGCCAGCTGCGCTTATTTAATTTGAGCGCTTAGTAAAGGTTTAGCATGCCAGTAGATAACGCCCCGATATTTTTATTCAGTAATGGACAGGTTTGGTCTGAGTGAGCTCACATGCTATTTATCCTGCGACACAATGCTGATCATGAAGATGAACAGCTCAAGGTGTCCTTGAAGCTCAAGGGCAAATTGACAGTGGATGAGGGAGGGAGGGAGGGAGGGAGGGAGGGAGGGAGGGACATTCTCTTTCACCACCCTTTAACTGTACACTATTATTCTCCAACACTGTGTTGTATCGACAAGGTCTTTCTTTCTCTCTCTCTCTAGCACATGCATGCACGCACGCACACACACACACACGCACACGCGCACGCACACACACACACACACACACACACACACACACACAAATCCATAACATAACACAGGCAGTAAGATAGACATTCACTTAATGGAGAACTTCCGTATGGCGTCTGTTCCAACATTCAGATGACTGTAATGGATACAGTATTATGTAATGCTTGCACGAGGTGTCTAAAGCACGCAAGGTTAGGCATTTGGCGACGACAAAATATGTAGTTGGGACGAACAGAAATCCTCCCTGTGACGCAGAAAGGATGAATAGGATTTACTTACAATTGGAAAATGTCACCTGACTCCAACTGTGAGGGTGTTCCATATGGACCCTGAGTGTATACGGGTCCATTTGTCCTTGAGAAGGACTGGTCTAGGACTAATGCAGTGGTCCAAATGAACCTTTTCAGCTGAGACTCAAAGTATACTTTATTATTTATTATTTTTTGGAGGTCTAATGAAAGTTAAAGGTATGGTGTGTGTGATATGAAGTGTGAGATTACCATAATGACAGTAATCCTCATATTCCATCATATTCAAGAGCTTTTGGAGAGAAATGAGACTGAGAGCACTGCAGAGGGCAGGTGTGTGTGTGTGTGTGTGTGTGTGTGTGTGTGTGTGTGTGTGTGTGTGTGTGTGTGTGTGTGTGTGTGTGTGTGTGTGTGTGTGTGTGTGTGTGTGTGTGTGTGTGTGTGTGTGTGTGTGTGTGTGTGTGTGTGTGTGCGCGCGCGCGTGCGGACCTCTCCTGTTTCTTGCTTGCACCTACGCTGAGCCAGCTGTCGGTGTGCATGTCACCGTCACTGGCAAACACTGCACGTCTTCTGACTGCACTGACTGCAGTGGCATCTTTTCTGTGGAAAGCCAGAACATTGCCAAAGTTGCATTGTAAGTGTATGCATGTAAAAATATATTATATGCAGCTAATCTCTTGGTTACACAAACAGTAGTTCTTGTGAAGACATTTTTGTTCATTGGATTGCTAAGATTAGAGAGATGTACAGACGGCTGTACTGTAAACTGCCCACGACGGCCTTTCATTGCATAAATAGTTCACCTATGAACTGATACACAAGGATAGTGTTGGTGAAAGAGATTTATAATTCATAATCAAGTATTGTATATACACTGCGTCTGTATAGGAAATGAAAGGGATGAAAATTTATTAAAGGGTAAGACCACTTTTTTAGAGGTTTGGGTTGTTTTCTTACCTTATGATGGGCAAACTAGTCCATTCCATGAGTTATTTCGCTCCGTTGTGTTGTTTATTAGCAATTTAAGAAATAAAAACTGTCGCTCATTGACTTCCATTGTAACGGAGGAACAGCTCTCGAAGTCACTCTTTTAGCACATGAACCAATGCAACAAAAGCTGATTCTGACAGTTTCTTTTAATAAAAAATGACAATTTTGTCTTGTTTTGACTCATTTGTGTAGAAAGAAGATCTGGTATAGGTATGCCTATATGTCGACCGAATCACTGCTGTTAACGTTGAGTCAGAAACGATCTGATTGGACCAAAACTGTACACCCACTCCTGAAGCGTATTATTGGAATGCCGTTGAGCCACGACGGCGATGTAAACAAATGGATTTGATCTCGTCCGCTTGTCGCTAAAAACATACACAATGGACGTGTTTGAGGGAGACACTTTAGAAGACACTTTAGAAGAAGTGTCTGGGACTGCTCGTCTGCGAGGCTGCAACTGGGTGCAGCTCAAACTGTGAAATAACTCATGGAATGGACTAGTCTGCCCATAATAAGAAAACAACTCAAACCTCTAAAAAGTGGTCATACCCTTTAAAAGAGTATCAAACGTACTTAGGCTATTGCCAATGATTGATGCATGTACAAATCATATATATTTGTTTCAGCAGATCTCTTAGTTACTGTTCGGTTTTCTGTGGATTCAGGCAGAGCTCTGACGGGCTCAGTAACAGGCAGACTTTTACTAAAGATGAATATGCATAGGCTAAACTAATCTTTACGAACTCAAACGTGCTTTCATAGGGTTTTATTAATTCATTATTAAACATAAACACATACAACAATCATACACACTGTTTATTTCACTCTCCCCCTGACACAAGATGGATACAGTACTCCTGTCCTAATAGTCTTTTCCTACCCTGCTCTGTCGGTTAGGAGTTCAGCTCTTATTGAAAACACTCTAAGCTGACCTAGATCGGCCCATTTTAGAACCGTTCAGATCTTGGTAAAACTTAGCTCCTTGATGGATTTCAGAATAGTTCAGTGGACTATGCTCACTGACCATTATTCCTGCCCTCCTCTCTGAGAGAGCAGTTTCCAGTGCAGCCAGCTTCCTGTGCTGCACTGCTATTCTTTACCTGCACCTTTGGCTAGATTAAACTGTTAGACTAATACAGATATTATTATTTAGGCTTACTTTCCCAATATGCAATAGGTTATTAGGACACATTCATACAATTTAAAAGGAATTAAAGATACAGTTACTTCATCCTGCAATGATATGTGCCTACTTAATGAGTCAACACTCCTTCCTCTGGTAGGTGTCGTAAATTAGACTCCTTTCACGGCAGTTGGCTGTAGGAAGTCAATTCAATTCAATTCAAAGGGCTTTATTGGCATGAGAAAACATACGTTTACATTGCCAAAGTAGAAAGAACAATACAACAATACAGCAATATAATAAAAACAAGAATGATGTACATTTGAAAGTCAGAATCTTCAATAGATCAATTTCTATGTACCAAGATCACTCGATGCAGGTATAGTGCAGGAATATACACCCAGGAAGTCACCCAACCCCCTTACAAGAGTTGCATGCGGCTCTTTTCACCTAATGGAATGTGAATAGACCCAGCTTACTATTGAGAATTACCTCTCTTCTCTCTCTGTCTGAGAGCACAATACATTTACCCCAATTTTGAGTATAAATCTCGTACATTCATAATTGGACACGACAGTTACGCCAACATTGCTCTCGTGAAGCAGTTAAGCGTCATACCGTATGTTACGGCAATCTGACGTTTGATTCCCACTTCAGCTGCGGTTGAAGAGTGATGTAAATGATACAAGGCTGAGACTGGGGGAGATTGACGGAACAAAATGGAAATTGACATTGGCTCCTATTCCCACATGAAGGCAATATGGAACATTGCCAGTGATTAACAGCTTTACAGTGTGTCCAAGTAGCAAAGGGGCTATACACTACACTAGACAGACATGAATGGCGTGCACTGCATAATTATGCATCTACGGTATGTGAAATTTGATCAATGGCTTCAACACACTATTTGCTCATGTCTCAGCCACATCAACCCGTTGTATATAATGTTATTATGAATTAATCAGTACTCATTGGCTATAGGCCAGTGGGTCTCAAAGTGGGGTCCAGGGACCCTCAGGGTTCGTCTAGTTGTCTCTGAATGGTCCCTTTACAGATATGTAACTCTGAGAGTGCACAAAATGGAACCCATTTGGTTCCATTTGTGTGCTCTCAGAGTTATGGGAGTCCTTGACACTAAAATGTTTGAGAGCCACTGGTCTAATAAACTAGGCTGAAACATTTCAAGACTCACTCAGCCTAGTGTCATAGTATGTGTGTGGACCTCTCCTGTTTCTCGTACCGTTGCTTGCCTTGCACCAGCGTGCCGATGCTCGCTCTCTGTCATTAACCATTCTGTTCCTTCTTGGCCAACACTGTCCTCTGGCCCTGGTACTCTTTTCAATTTATTTATCAACAAGATGCAGACAAGGCCTAAACAAAAACACGAAGCGGAGCCGTGGAACAGGGACAAACCCCAAACAGTCCTTTCCGTCTCATAACCCCCACTATTTTCTCCTCTCCTCTCGGGCATCTGGGTCCAATTCTTATTTAAACATTGAATAATATAATTTTCCCCTCAGATAGCCCACATTACCCGGTCTGACGTTAATCTATCCACCCAATGGGAATTCGATTTGACCGTGACATTATCTGCCTTAATCAATAGCGGTGTTGGATTAGATGGTCACACTGTAGGATAGAGACTGGAGTCTGAATACAGCAGCATGAGTCATGAGATACTGAGCTTCATCAGTAGACTGTCTGAACACGACCACCGTCCAACACGTCAGGCACACACACGCACGCACATCACACACACACACACACGCACGCACATCACACACACGGACGGACTCACATGTGCACGCGCACACAAACATACGCGCCAGGCCAGGATAAAGGCAGGGATCACGGATCAGAGGAGATAGATAGAGAGAGATGAAAGAGGACGGTTGAGAGGAAAGAGGGTAGAGATAAAAGAAAAGATGATTGAATGAACGAAGGCCAAGTTGTGTGATAGCAATATCTGTATAACAGTAGAGAGAGAGAATAAGAAAGGGAAGCGAAAGGACAAAGAATGTATGTGATTGATGTGAGACAGCTTGTTTCCATAAGGCTGACCCTTATGGGTCCATTTTGACACTTGGAGTTGAATTAACGGTTACATTTGATCATGTTCCTTGCCTGTGGTTTGACTTGTTTACCTGCCTTGGCAGCTGTCACACGCACGCATGCACACTCACTCTCAATGATGATTCTCTGTCTCCCGAGCTGTCTCTTTCTCAACTTATAACGCTACCTCATTCGCCTATTCATTACTTACTCCCTTTGTCACTCTCTCCCTCCCTCCCTCCCCCCCCCCCCCCTCTCTCTCTCTCTCCCAAGGTTACTCTAACCTTCTGTATGATTGTAGCGTGTCAGCCAGCTGTCAGTGCAATCTCGTCTGCATACGATCAGCAATCACTACTACTTAACCGTAATGGAAAGACTGGGACACGGAGTGAGATATGCAGATACATACTGAAATACCTACCTACCTACCTACCTACCTACCTCTCTTTGAACATTACATAATGTCCATCATTATTATTATTATTATTATTATTATTATTTTACTATCCTTACCTGTTCGAATATATGATTATGAACACCAAATGATGTACACTTGTTGCCATGTATTGGTCTACATTTAGATGAGAAATATTTTGTATGAAATATATTAAAAGTGTCCATGCAGTGGTTCAGTGCATGGACACAGTGGACTATGCAGTGGTTCAGTGCATGGACACAGTGGACTATGCAGGGGGAGCTCAGAGTTCAGTGCATGGACACAGTGGACTATGCAGGGGGAGCTCAGAGTTCAGTGCATGGACACAGTCTATGCAGGGGGAGCTCAGAGTTCAGTGCATGGACACAGTGGACTATGTAGGGGGAGCTCAGAGTTCAGTGCATGGACACAGTCTATGCAGGGGGAGCTCAGAGTTCAGTGCATGGACACAGTCTATGCAGGGGGAGCTCAGAGTTCAGTGCATGGACACAGTGGACTATGTAGGGGGAGCTCAGAGTTCAGTGCATGGACACAGTCTATGCAGGGGGAGCTCAGAGTTCAGTGCATGGACACAGTCTATGCAGGGGGAGCTCAGAGTTCAGTGCATGGACACAGTCTATGCAGGGGGAGCTCAGAGTTCAGTGCATGGACACAGTCTATGCAGGGGGAGCTCAGAGTTCAGTGCATGGACACAGTCTATGCAGGGGGAGCTCAGAGTTCAGTGCATGGACACAGTGGACTATGTAGGGGGAGCTCAGAGTTCAGTGCATGGACACAGTGGACTATGTAGGGGGAGCTCAGAGTTCAGTGCATGGACACAGTCTATGCAGGGGAGCTCAGAGTTCAGTGCATGGACACAGTGGACTATGTAGGGGGAGCTCAGAGTTCAGTGCATGGACACAGTGGACTATGTAGGGGGAGCTCAGAGTTCAGTGCATGGACACAGTGGACTATGTAGGGGGAGCTCAGAGTTCAGTGCATGGACACAGTGGACTATGTAGGGGGAGCTCAGAGTTCAGTGCATGGACACAGTCTATGCAGGGGGAGCTCAGAGTTCAGTGCATGGACACAGTGGACTATGTAGGGAGAGCTAAAGAAGCAGAAGGTGGAAGCAGTAAATCAGGGGCAGCAGGGCTGGATGAAAGGGGAGTGGAAGAAGGTGAAAGCACAGACAGACTAGAGGAAATGGGATGGAGAGACGGATGGTGTGACTTGTGAGGGAGTGATGGCAGCGAGGGCCAGACAGCTCTGTGTGTGTGTGTGTGTGTGTGTGTATGTGTGTGTGTGTGTGTGTGTGTGTGTGTGTGTGTGTGTGCACGTGCCTGGAGTTAAGTTAACTTCTCGCTAATCAATGCCAAATTTCTTGTGTAACTGGACATTAGGTACAACAAATAGCTTTTTACATGCACGCATTACACAGATTACCAAGAAGTAAGTACATACAGTGTGTGTGTGTGTGTGTGTCTGTCTGTTTGTCGCTTGACCAAAATGTCTGTATGTGTGCTCGACAAGACATTTCACTCCGCATTGCGTGCAGATGCAAGGTCACAGGACTAGACAGCCAGCCAGACACACATGTACACACATACGCATGCACGCACATTAACTGATCGTGCCGCCAGAGGCTTGGATTAGGCTGAGAAGCTGACAGGGTTAGGGGGGTTAGCGTGTGTGTGTGTGTGTGTGTGTGTGTGTGTGTGTGTGTGTGTGTGTGTGTGTGTGTGTGTGTGTGTGTGTGTGTGTGTGTGTGTGTGTGTGTGTGTGTGTGTGTGTGTGTGTGTGTGTGTGTGTGTGTGTGTGTGTGTGTGTGTGTGTGTGTGTAACACATCACATGACACACCATATTAGAATTAAAACTGATTCATGATTTATTTTCTCAGCTGCTATGAGACAGATGGGACACACACACACAAGCAGAACCCCAGCCAGCAAAATATGCCTCAGTGTGTGACACATTTGGATTGAACTTCTATAACAGTTACGTTTATCCAGTCAGCATTATAAAAACCACACCCGTGTGAAGTGAGGGGCGCTAATATATTAAAGTCTAACTCATGTTGATTAGGTGATGTAATGGTGATGTAAAACAAACGGCGCCAACACAAACATTAAACGCCATTAACAATAAAGAGACAATAAATATTATGTAAATGTTCCCTTTATTGTCAATGCGTTTACTAAACAAACTTTGAACTAAAGACAAACATTAAACCTGTGTATACTGTAGCGCCCCTCAAAAATAAATATGTGCAGGTGAGCAAAGAAACCCATAAAGGGCTTATATACCCCACAATTTTAGACCCATCTCCAAATTACCATTTCTGGTAAGGTCCTCGAGAAGGTTGTTTTCTCCCAACTTCAATCTCACCTTGACAATAACTCATCCCTCAACTCATCCCTTGAGATCTTCCAATCAGTATTTTGAGCTTTACATGTTTCTCCTAGGTTCCATTATGAGAAAACACTATCTTCTTCCACCTCTATGCAGATGACACACAGTTATATGTCCCCCTCAAACCAAATGACACACACTCACTGGATCCCATGTTAGATTGCCTCACTGACATTAAATCTTGGATGTCAGATGATTTCCTTATGCTTTACCTAAAACGGAAATCAAATTCTTTGGCTCCCCACACTTAACGGAATATCACCACCTCCCTTGGCTCGCTGACAAGCCTCACGTAAAAAAGCCTAGGCGTAATCCTGGACCCTGCCCTCAAATTCGACATGCAAATAAATGCTGTTGTGAAATGAGCTAGCAAAGGAGCAAAAGTTAGCAAAATAAAATGGTTTCTCTCAACTCATTACCTGGAAAAAGTAATTCATGCCCTCATCTCTTCCTGATTAGACTATTGTAATTCACTATACTCCGGAATTTCTAGTGCTTCTCTCTTTAGACTGCAGCTTGTCCAGAACACTGCAGCTAGCTTTCTGACTGGGACCAGAAGGTGGGAGCACATCCTCTCATCCAGGCATCCCTCCACTGGCCCCCAGTCAAATTCAGAATTAATCTTGTCAGCAAGAGTTTGATGGAGGAGCTGGCCTGGGTGTTTTGTTCTGCTGTTAAAGCTATTATTTCACTGTATTATTTCACTGACTGTCAGTAATCTGTTCCATTTTGTTGAAGAGAGGAGGGTTGAGCCGGAGAGGACGGGATGAAGGAGCTCAGCTCACCTGGTTATAAATGTTTCTTCCCATTTTAATTAATTTAAAATGTTATTATTTGTTTACAAAGCCCACCATGGGCTGGTTCACCTTACATTTATGAGCTGCTTCCTCCCACTTACAACAGTAAACAGATCAGAGGCTCCTGAAAGTTCAACGTACCAAGCGAAAGTCAAAAGGTGGCTGAGCCTTTTCAGTCACAAAATCTGTAGAACAATCTACCCTTAACTATTAGGACTGCTCCCTCATTGGAAACATTTAAAACCAGACTGAAAACACACCGGTTCTCCCAGGCCTTTTAAACTTTACCTTGATAATTGGTTGGACACTGTTTTAATGGTTTTTTATTTGATTGTATTTGATGCCCTTACTTTTTGTGTTTTCTGTTAACCTTGATGTGTAATATGTCATGTTTTCTGCACAATGAGTTTAGTATTGTGCAATGTGTAGATATTTTGTTTTTGTACAGCACTTTGGTCGTCCATTGGCTATTTTTATTGACTTGACTTATACATGCATGGTTCTCACCTAAGATAATAAACAAATAAGTAGACAAAGTAATCAAACATATGTATGGAAAACAACAAATTATACACTAAAGCTACATCATAATTTAGAAGCAAGTGGAGAGGTTTGCTTCAAGAGGCTGGCCCTCAATCTATATTTAAAGTTACCGATTGAAGATGAGGAGTTGGCAATAAGTATTTAACTTTTTTTTAATATATTTCGATTTTTATTATGGTGAGAACGATAGCTTCCATTATCGCATTGGATTCCCCATCGATGATGTCACTGGTGGATGTGTTTCTGAACTGCCCAAAGCCCTCCTATAAAGTCTAATAATTAGACTTTAGAGTAATGTTAACTCCATAGACACATACAAAACAGAAAAGGTCACAGCACTCCATCTTTAACAGTTTGCAAAGACAAGCACAGGAGAGTACAGTTCAAGTTACAAGGTCTGCTAAGAGGATTTATAGACCCAAGAAAGCACTATAGCTTGTTGTGTTTGTCCTTCGTACTCAATTCATCGATCGTCAGATAAACGAGTAGAAATTGACGTCCACGTTCAAAGTGTAACAACCTGGCATGAAATGAATGCAAAACGATGTGACACAAATTATGTAAAATGTTACTTCTCACATTAGGACTATAGCTCTATGAGAGTGGTGGTGCTAAAGTGTGTGCGTGTTTGTGTTAACAGGGAGCAGAGGACACAGAGAGAAGACTGTGAGATGGAACACAGAGACACACTGTCCAGGTACCCTTGATTTATTGTACCGTCAGAGAGGAAGATCATCTTGTTCACATTCATCCTGTTCTGTTCTGTTGTGTTGTTTTCTATTGTGGGCTGGTCCGTTCCGTTTCCCTGTGTTCTCCTCATGCTGTTGATATCCTCCCTTTCCAACCTCGCTCCTTTCTGTACAGTTCTGCATGTATTGTAGAGGCATTTGTTGCCTGTGTGTGTGCGTGCATGCGTGCGTGCGTATGGTATGCGCGTGCACATACAAACAGACACGCGCATGCGTTCGTACTTGCGCGTGATCAAGCATCATTGGAACAGATCTGAGCTTCAAGTGACACAGCAGAGAGTCTCAAACAGATGGAAACACTTCTGAACTGACATGGAGTCGGATTTCTCTCTCGCTCTGACACAAACATGTGCGCACGTGCGCACTCACACAGTCACACACGAACGCACGCGCACAGCAGGCATTCTCTCCTCATCATGAGTTTCTCACAGGCGTTAGATATGTGCTCTGTGTGTGTGTGTGTGTGTGTGTGTGTGTGTGTGTGTGTGTGTGTGTGTGTGTGTGTGTGTGTGTGCTTGCGTGTGTGCTTGTGTGTGCTTGTGTGTGTGTGTGTGTGTGTTTGTTATATATACTTGTGTGGACAAATGTCCCCACAAGTATGAATTGTACAATTTGCGAAACAGACATTGTGTCGAGGTTGTTTTATGGTTTTAATAAAATGTTTGAGAGGTAGATTCAGATTGTGAGTTGTAGATGTGCTACTTTCCGGCAAATTTCTCCATATTTTCATTGCTGTCCTAAAATGTCGACGTCCTCACAGACATAGTAATCCAAACCTCTGTGTGCGTGCGTGAGCTCCTATCTGGTATTCTCTGGCTCGCTCGGAGCCGCTGGCAGCCTGGTGGATTCAATTACACTGTCAATTTATTCTCCTTCCCCACCATCAGTGGTCTCTGATCTCACCCTCTGGCTGCTCTGCAGCTCTACTACATGTGATAGCACTCCACCATGGGGCTGGCTGCCTGCATGTGGGAGCCCTCTCAGAACACATGGAAGGACGCAGGGGCCGGCCTCTCCCGCTGTTAAGTACATTGGATGGAAATTATGTGCAATTCACCTGCCGAGTTCCACAACAAATCGGCCTCCCAGCGGTGCAATTTGACCAAATCGCCCGCTGGCTGGCTGGCTGACTGACTGAGCGAACGAGCCGAGAAGGAGCAGCAGACAGAGATGACTGTGTACATATGAAGGAGTAGCAGACAGAGATGACTGTACATATGAAGGAGCAGCAGACAGAGATGACTGTGTACATGTGAAGGAGCAGCAGACAGAGATGACTGTGTACATGTGAAGGAGCAGCAGACAGAGATGACTGTGTACATATGAAGGAGTAGCAGACAGAGATGACTGTGTACATATGAAGGAGTAGCAGACAGAGATGACTGTGTACATATGAAGGAGTAGCAGACAGAGATGACTGTGTACATATGAAGGAGTAGCAGACAGAGATGACTGTGTACATGTGAAGGAGTAGCAGACAGAGATGACTGTACATATGAAGGAGCAGCAGACAGAGATGACTGTGTACATATGAAGGAGTAGCAGACAGAGATGACTGTGTACATGTGAAGGAGCAGCAGACAGAGATGACTGTGTACATATGAAGGAGTAGCAGACAGAGATGTCTGTGTACATATGAAGGAGTAGCAGACAGAGATGACTGTGTACATGTGAAGGAGTAGCAGACAGAGATGACTGTACATGTGAAGGAGTAGCAGACAGAGATGACTGTACATGTGAAGGAGTAGCAGACAGAGATGACTGTACATGTGAAGAAGCAGCAGACAGAGATGACTGTACATGTGAAGGAGCAGCAGACAGAGATGACTGTTTACATGTGAAGGAGCAGCAGACAGAGATGACTGTGTACATATGAAGGAGTAGCAGACAGAGATGACTGTGTAGGCCTACATGTGAAGGAGCAGCAGACAGAGATGACTGTACATGTGAAGGAGTAGCAGACACAGATGACTGTACATGTGAAGGAGTAGCAGACAGAGATGACTGTACATGTGAAGGAGTAGCAGACAGAGATGACTGTACATGTGAAGGAGTAGCAGACAGAGATGACTGTGTACATATGCCGTGTGTCGTCGCTGTCGGGCAGAAACCTTTTACCTCCATATTCTAACTTTTGGTGTTTTGTGGTAAATGAAAGCGCTACTTGATCATACCACAGTGTCACACACAAGTATTTTTATACTTTTGAATCTGAATCCTTAAAAGTAACTGTTTTGGACATATAAGGATTCCATGCACCTCCGACAGAGACGACATATAATGAATAATTTATACATAATCCAACTGTCTGTGTCTTGCCACACATGTTAGCGTTGAGACAGTGAGAATGGTACCGTAGATGCTGTGGCTGTCTTTGGCAACTGTGATCGATCGAGCATCAACCTTAATGCTTTCTGCTCACAGGGAAACAATCTTTTTTTCCTTTTTAAACTTTATCCAGAATGATACCTATTTGAAAAATAATAAATTGTTAGTGTTCATTTATCCATTTACAACTCTGAGCTTGTGTACACATATCTCCACATTACATGTTTTTGTGTCTTTTGTGTTTTTTGTGCTATTTCTTTTATTTTTGATGTTTTTGTTTTTCACAAATGAATGTCCTACAAATTAAAAATGTTGTACATTTTGGCTATAGGTTTCCACCCACCAGCAACGATTTTACGATGTGTATTGTGTACAGTAAACTCTCCTAGTCAACTGAACACTGAGCATTTTACTCAGCAGTCCCGCTGCTGGGACAGATGCCCTCCACCCAAATGCACAGTACCACCTAATGGGTCTGCGGTCTGCCAGATTTCACTTCACTGAAATGTTCCTAAAGTGATTTATGAGCATTCCCCCGGTGACACTGGTCCACATGTCAGCCCCCTGAGTGCTGTCACATTTAGCCAGAGACAGGCTGACAGGCATACTGACAGAAACAATTTCCACACTCACACTTTCATGGATTTACTCCCGCTGTGTGTGTGTGTGTGTGTGTGTGTGTGTGTGTGTGTGTGTGTGTGTGTGTGTGTGTGTGTGTGTGTGTGTGTGTGTGTGTGTGTGTGTGTGTGTGTGTGTGTGTGTGCGTGCGTGCGCAGTAGATCGTCGTCATTTTTATAACTTGAATTTGAAAACTTGAAATGAGACATTCTGCATAGTGAGTATTTTCTACTTCCATGCAGGGGTTTTAAACTTTAGGCAGGGAGGCACAATTGTAAGATTAAAGTTACAAGACAACTACAAAAAGGTAACGTTTACCATGTGACTGGAAACATTTTCACATCAACATTAAAGAGAGCAACATGAGTTTTGAGTGCAGTGCGTCAATTACATGGCATTTTGTAGCTACGTATTTCTTAGCTTTGAGTGGATCACACTAAAGAAATATTAAAAATAATTCTCCATCTCATCCATTAGCTTTTACACCATTGTGTGTTTCATCCAATCACTCAATAGTCAATAGTTTCCCACGCTGAATGTCATGAATCCCTAACTCTCAACTAATGGTTCATGAAACACATTATAAGAGCTGTGGAACACACACACACACACACACACACACACACACACACACGTATGTGTATGTACACAATACCCATGCACACATACCTTTCCTCTCTGTGCTTAACCATCCAGACGTGAAAAGGAAAGAAGATCCTGTGCGTGCGTGCGTGTGCGTGCGTGTGCGTGCATGTGCATGCGTGTTTGACTCTGAGCGTGGTACACGTGGTACACATCCCTGTGTTTATGAGTGCAGTGCATGCGTGTGTGCACATTTGATCCTGTTTCTGTTTCAAATTCTACTTGTAAATATTTCTTAACGCTTGCTTTAAATTGCATGCAGAGCCAGATGGGTGGGATTTATACCCTCTCCCAGAACAATGCATATGGTTGCTGTCAGGCAGAAACCTCTTATCTCCATATGTCTCTTTTTATGTCTTTTTTTGGGGTAAATGAATGCCCACAAAGTAGTGAAAATGATCTACAACCTCACAACGTGTTGCAACGTGATCCGTGCATAAGCTTGTAGATCAGCTATTTTTGCTATTTCTGATTACGCCCTTAACACTAGGTGTCGTAGATCTTCCGGGGCAGACAATCGTTGGATTTGAGATGACGTACATTTATGTCGTTGCCAGTCAATGTGTTAACCCCTTTTGGTGTTTTAAACATTATGTTATAATTTAGCTATTGAAAAATAGCTACAAGCTCATAGCGCGCCACCAAGTGGCGCGCTACGAGCTTGTAGTTCTGCTATTTTTGAAAAATCGTTACAATGTGGCGCAAAACTTTGAATATATATTTCAGAGCGAACAAAAATATTCGCCTCCGGGTGGTCCCTGGAACTACATATTAATAGAGATAATTCTGGGGGTCCTTGACATGAAAAAGGTTGAGCACCACTGACATAGAAACACAGGTTTTTCAGAAAAATGTTAGGATTTAGAAGCCTTTTTTTACGACCTCAGTCCAAAATGTGTTAAGGGGTGGCAGTGGCTCAGGGGTAGAGTAGTAGTCAATGTGTTAAGGCTCAGGGGTAGAGTAGCAGTCAATGTGTTAAGGGGTGGCAGTGGCTCAGGGGTAGAGTAGTAGTCAATGTGTTAAGGGGTGGCAGTGGCTCAGGGGTAGAGTAGTAGTAGTAGTCAATGTGTTAAGGCTCAGGGGTAGAGTAGCAGTCAATGTGTTAAGGGGTGGCAGTGGCTCAGGGGTAGAGTAGTAGTAGTAGTAGTCAATGTGTTAAGGCTCAGGGGTAGAGTAGCAGTCAATGTGTTAAGGGGTGGCAGTGGCTCAGGGGTAGAGTAGCCGGTAGAACGGCCGGATGTGAAAACCATGAGGTCCAGTTCCATCCTAGGCTCCCCTAGAGTTAGTGTCGAAGTGTCTCTGAACCACTAATTGCTCCCTGATGTGCAGCTTTTTTCCATCTCCCGTAAATGTAAAGTAACAGTTTTGGACATAGAAGGTTTCCACCCAGCAGCAGCGATATTGTGTCAGTAAAACGCTCCATCACAGAGCGTTGGATGGATTTTAAAATATTTACTTGTTAGCGTCTAAACGTTCTTCTGACTGCCCATGACGTTCTGTGTGGGAAACCCCACCCATCTGGCACTCTACGTTGGATATAGAAGATGTGTTTAGAATATGATTTGGCCCACGTCAGGCTTGTGTCTGCGTGCATGCGTGTGTGCATGTTTACGTGCATGCGTGCGTGCGTGCGTGTGTGTGAGAGTTATCTAACAGACACCTGTGCTGTGCTCACACTCAACTCCCAGGTTGTAAACACATGGGATGCATTTTGTGACTGTGAAGACGGAAATCTTGTATGTCCAAAGCAGTTACTTTTCAGGAAATAATAATTTCCCATTGGAACATGTGGTCCAATGTCGTCATTATTTAGCTACACGCTCTGATATTTTCATTGTTGCAGTATTTATATAAAACCCACTGACATAGGCTACTTAAAGGGATATTTCACTTGGGTCATTTTATCGTCTTTTGTGAACACCCAGACAGTTTTTTAAGTTGCTCGATTCAGTATTTCGATATTTGATATTAATTATAGCTGCCCCCTTCCTATACAGACCGAGGTTTGCTTAATTATATATATACAGTATATACATATGAAAAGTTTAATTATGGAGATACAAGGTCTCTGTACGACAGCAACGATATGCAGCATGGCTTGAGAGGTAGCATATTCATATGTGTGTGTGTGTGTGTGTGTGTGTGTGTGTCCGTGTGTCCGTGCGTGCCTGCGTGCCTGCGTGCGTGCGTGCGTCCTCTGACAGGTTAAATGAGGAGCTGAAGGAGACAGAGGAGAGGAGGTCGTCATGTGAACTCGGGTGCGACCAATTGCAGGAGCGGCTGTCGGCATGGCAGCGCAGGGAGGAGCAGGCGACCCGGAAGTGCTCTGTGGCCGAAGAGGAAGTGACATCACTGAGAGACGCCCTGGAGAAGGTGGAGTGGGAACAAAGAGAACTGAGGAGAGAGAGGTTGTGACGCTATGAAATTATTATTATTATTATTAGTCTTTTCTCTGTTGGTCTTCTCTTCGCTGTAATACTATATTCCTTTCCTCTAAGCAGTGGTTCTCAAACTTTGGTCATTTATAAATAGCATATTTATATATATATATATATATATATATATATATATATATATATATATATATCATCAGTTTATATATACTGTATATCATAAGCTTGAGTGTGAAAACTTGTTTGTTAAAATCATCGTGGGTCATTCAATGTGAATTGGTCAAGGACGGCTATCTACGAAACGATTCACTAGTTCTGACAGTATCAGGAATGTTGGCAGCATGGTGGTTTGGTCTAGACAGAGGAGTAATGTCCACTCCTAATGAAAACTCACACCATAATGGGAAGGGAGTCGAGCACAGTTGTTAGCTTACTAGAATTTTCGACCTCTGGGTGTAATGGGGGGAATAAATAAATAAATATAATAACAAACCATTATTATTTTTGAGGGGTGCTAGCCCCTCCTATGTCCAGCTTTGAGGGTTACAAACATTGTGTTAACACAAACATTGAATGTCATTGACAATGAATGGCCACCTTAAAGTGTTTGTGTAAACACAAACATTGCTTTGCTACCACAACCTTTTGAGTGTGTGTAAAGTATTTGAGTGTAAACACAAACATTGCACAAAACACACATAGGGACACACAAAGCCAGCCATTGGGGCAGTGTGTAACGCTCAAAGTAAATCATGCCGCTGCATCAAACATTACCTGTGTAATGCTTCATTGTCATGCAAAACCCGTAACATGACGTCAGAACCAAGGCATTGCCACAGTACAGATCCAGCTCTCTGTTCACCCCAGTGCAGTGCAGTCACAGTTCAAATGTGCTCTGTTTAAATCCCTTGTTGTGAAAGATGCTGGGACTGTTCCAATGCCAAATAATTAGGAGCCATTTATGTCTTTGAGTACATGGTGTGTGCTTGCATGCAGGCATAGAGCAATGGTAAAGGCTGAAATTGTGAAGTCTTTCTTTCTAAATACTGTATGTTTGAATGCATGGAAGGTTTTTGGTTTTATTTATATTCATTGGTGACCACAGGCCACAGGCTCTGATGACGTGTTTCATGAACATGAGTTGAGAGTTAGGGCACCTTGACATTCAACCCGGGAAACTATTGAGTGATTGAATGAATCACAAGACGGTGTTGTCATGGTGCGGCTCGGGAGATGTAAGACAGAAACAGAGCAGAAACAGACAGTCAGGACTGGCAGAGCAGGTCAAATTAACACTGATTTATTCACACAGGAAACACAGAGGAAATGCTAATGGTTGAGATGGAGAATTATTTATTTTGTGTGATGGAAAAAAGGGAGGGAGATGGCATGTGATGGACGAACTGCACTCTAAACTCATGTTGTAGTCTTTTATATTGATGTGCCACTGAAAATATATAAAATGTAAAACAGTAAATCATTATTGTCTTATGGCACCCAACTTTAGGTAATCTTACAATTGTGGCCCCCTGCCTAATGTAGTTGAATACCTCTGGTGTAGTACCTCAGTACCTAATCAAGTTGAATACATCTGGTGTAGTACCTCTGGTGTAGTACCTCAGTAATAACTGGTGTAGTACCTCAGTACCTAATATAGTTGAATACCTCTGGTGTAGTACCTCAGTACCTAATGCAGTTGAATACCTCTGTTGTAGTACCTCAGTAATACCTCTGGTGTAGTACCTCAGTAATACCTCTGGTGTAGTACCTCAGTAATACCTCTGGTGTAGTACCTCAGTAATACCTCTGGTGTAGTACCTCAGTAATACCTCTGGTGTAGTACCTCTGGTGTAGTTACTGTAGTACATAATCTAGTTGAATACCTCTGGTGTAGTACCTCAGTAATCTGGGATCAGGTAAAGTAAGAACCTAGCATCAGTCTAAACAGTATAATATAAAACATAATAAAATAAATGATCTGTACATTGAAACTATACAAACTATCGGATGCTAGGTCAACAAATGGACCTGTCTTAAATACCAACATGCAATCTTAACTTTGTAACCTTTGCATAAGACTGCATGGTTGTCAGGCTAGGTCAAGTGCTCCGGGCTGAAGTGGAGTCTGAAGAGGTGAGATTTCAGATTAGGGCGGAAGATTGGGAGTGAGTATCTGCACCGTAATGGAAACCACAGTCTGGGAGCCAGAAGGGAGAAGAGTCTGGGACGTGGTGTGGAGCATAGTCCCAGATGTTTTAGGGACGGTTCTGACAGCTTCCCTGTGTTATTATGTGTTATATTATTAATGAACAATACGTAGCATGATGTAATGTAAATACACAGCAAGGATGCTAGTTTCCATCTATAGTAGTGACAATCATGACATTGCTGAAAGATGTCTAGCCGGCCTGAGGCCTCCTACAGAGTCTAACATCTGTGGCTGCTTTTTACGTGTTCTAATTTCAGTTGAGTGATGATCATTTGACAAGGTAACAGGAACTTACCATGTTACACCATACGAATCTCACATCAAGTATTAGAACACATAAAAAGGTTTTGTTTTGCTCATACAACACTGTGTCGCACGGGTGGTCTCTTGTCTGCGTCATCTCCATTCCATTTCTTTTTTTTTTTTTTTTTGGCTTTTGTGCCTTTATTGATAGTTACAGTGAAGACAGACAGGAAAGAAGGAGAGAGAGGGGAAGAGACATGCAGCACAGGTTGTCATGAACGGGACTCAGGCCAGAGCCTATATGTGGCAAGCGCCTGGACCATTTGGCCAACAGGCGTCCCCATTCAGGCTTTAATTTGCTGTGGGGGGATGGAGGTGGTGATATGTTATTATCCCTTCTTCTGGTCAGACGCAATACATGCCATGTCCTTTTTGGGAAATGTAGTTGTAGTTTGAATGTATTTTGATAATATCACAATTTAATTGAACATGCATATTCACCGCATTAATCCTAGCATCCCTATTTTGGTCCGATTCTCATAATTCTTCCAAAAATATAACTTTTTTACATTTCAAAAGTAGAAACATGGCAGCTGTAGTGTACATGCTCACAATGCACTCTGATGCGGATCATTGTGAGCTTCTTGATCAGAGTATTTGTATTATAGTAGTAGAACCTCGGGCGGCTATGGCGCGCTCAGGTCTAACGCCACGTGTAGGTCTCGCAGTGAATATTGTGTGTCCGGGTGAGACACAAAGTGTACATTTTTAACGAAGGCAGACAGCGATGGCCACTGACTGTGTTTTGTCCGTGCTGGGTTCCTTTCCCTTGTTCGATGCGATACAAAAAAAGGCTCTTTCAACACGGCGTGTCAGACTGCTGCTTGTAGGAAAGGCCAGTAGTCGAACAGCCACAGAGCTTGGTTGAAAACGCAGAGGTCAAGACAGTGACTAGTTATGGTGGCAAAGCACAGGCGTAAACGGCACTCCCGCATACTCCTCATACAGTATGTATGACTTGGCCACCTGAACAGGCGCACAGAGTTGTGCACTCCATGGATACAAATATGTGAGTGTGGAATTTTCCCAAATGTGTTAATAGATTAGAAGTCGTATGACATAAACCCTTTCAAACCATCCCATATGTCGCCACAATCACCTTCAGCATGTTCTCCAGTTAATTGATGTCCCTTCTTCCTCCTAATGATAGAAGTCCTACACACCACCACAGCCCATTCGTCATTGAAACAAGCTTTGAAAATGTTTGTGGATGCTATTTGAGCCAGGCCTAAAGTAGACCACAGGGGGATTACATGGTGGGGGAATTCAGTGGTGCGAAGTTAAGTACATTTAGTCAAGTATTGAGGGGTGGCGGGGGGTTTCTCCAAGTTTCAATAGTATTACTTCTCCTCCACTCAGATGCAAATATTGCTCTTTTACTACACTACAATTATTTGAAAGCTTTAGTTACCAGTTACTTTGGTGATTTTGATTGTTATTACAAAACATACCATTTGCCACTTCAGACCTAGACTATTTAAATAGCCGATAAGCTCACAGCAACGGTAGTTGTCACAGGGACATTGCATAAACTTGACTACACACCTGCTTCCAATTAATTATCAATCAGCTGGCTTGGAACCTTCAGTCATGGTGTGTTAAAAAGTAAAACTAAAATTAAAAATTAAAACCACTTTAAATATTTTATTTCTTTCATAAATAGAGAATATTTCACTCATGAGGAACGGCTCCTGTCGCAAGTTGATGATATCATATGTCTATGTGTGATCCTGCCCTATGGAATATATGGAATGCACATGCTAAAAAGTATTTAAAATATTGCTTTGATGCTCATAGTATATATATTATAGGAAGCATAAAGTTTTTTTTATTATGCATTCCATAGGGCTAGACAACATGGACATATGACATCATCAACTTGCGACAAGAGCAGCTCCTATTAGAGACCTGCAAGCCCGTCGGGTACCGACGGGGCCCGGCCCGGCCCACCAAAACGGGCCGGGCCCGGGCCGACTTTGTCACTGCCCAACGGGCCCAGGTCCGGGCGGGCTCACGCGCCGTTATATTAATTTTTCGATGTGAATTTCACCCAGACTGGACTTGTGTCACGATACGAGGCAGGAGGTTTTCGGACCCAAGTGCAGGACAGAGGCAGAGAGGCAAAGTAGTGGAATTGCAGAAGGTTTATTACCGAAATCCAAGAACAGCAGGAACACGAGGCAAACATGAAGAAATAACCTGGGAATTCACTAGGAGCAAACACAAGTGACATAAAACAATGATCTGACAAGGGAAAAGACAGTATAAATACACAAAGACACAGGTGAACTCAACAGATAATTATCACAAAGATTGGCTAAAAAGACTAACAAGACAGGGTGGAAACACTGGGGTAATCAGAGTACTGGTGGTGAGACAACACAGGTAACATGAGCAACACAGGAAACACTAACAGACAGCAAAATAAAAGCACACAAGTGTAAAGTAAAACCAAAACTAAGAACAAGAACACTAGCAAAACATAACACATGTCACGGACCGTGACAACTTGCTTCAGCAGCGCGGCAGCATGCTCCATAGTGACGTGACAATAACCCCTCCGCAGTGTCCGCACACACACAAGCCACAAGGCAAGCACACTAAAATCTGGTCAAAACTATAAAGACTTTGAAACAACGTGTTTTACATTCTATGTCTCTCGCTCCGCGCCTATAAACTCTCGTCCTCTCTCTCTCCTAATTATTGTGCAGCGCAGCTGTACACACACACACACACACACACCGAGTAGCCTACTAAGTAAGTAGCCTATAGGCTACGGCTCTCTGACAGAATTAATCTAAGGAGATCCGCAGCAATAAAAACATTAAATACTGCGGGAGCATTATTACCACACTAAACAAAGTTGGATTTGTACATTGCAGAAACTGCAGATACATAACGTAGGCCTAAGTGTTCTTATTATTGTCCGTCTACTCTGGGTTTTATAATGCAGCGTGAGTCCGCGATAGCCGATCTGCAAGCTCACAACGCGTTGCGCTGATTGACAGTGCACGTGCAGCAGCTACTGTATAAAATTATATTTAAGTAGGCTGTTCCTTAATGTGGGTTTATCAGAGCGATATAGTGCAGCTGTGAGTCAGTAGCTGCTGCTGCTGCGTCCGTGCACCAATAGAGCGACCGCGGCGGCGGCACGCATGCTTGAAATATTAAATAAAAATATGTCGGGCTTCCGGGCCGGGCCCGGGCCGTTTCTGGACTGTACCAACGGGCTTAGGGCCGGACGGGCCTTAACTCCACGGGCCCCGGGCCGGGCACGGGCCTATATTTTAGGCCCGTGCAGGGCTCTAGCTCCTATAGAGACACAATGGGACTACAAATTTCACGCCCCCAAATGAGACAGCGGCCCCACTTCTGGTCCGTTTCAATGGTGTACTGCAGCTGTCAATGCAATCCCTATGAGAGGCATCATAAAATACCCTCATTTCACTGGTTCATTACTGAGGCTGTAGCGATTTGTTTTGTGTTCCAATAAAGTGTTATTATAAAAGTACAAACTTTTGTGTATGTTCACATGACCTGATGAAGATCAAATAGATCGAAACGTTGTCAGAATCTTTCTTGTACCTGTGGTGTGCGGGCTCCATCCAATATCTACTGAGGTTTCTTTAGCCCAGCACCCAGCCTGTCGATGTGCGTATTCTACGTCCGCTCTAGTTCCAATAAAGTGTCCCATATATTTGATTTGTCCTTTTCAATGTCACATACGTACCTGCCATCTCAATATACAACCCACAATGTACTATAATATACTCCATCAGTTTGTGAAAATAAGTGCTAGCTATAGCATTGTAAATCTCAAGTCAAAGTAGTCGCACGGTATATACGTCACGGTGGCATCCCTTGAGGTTTTCAATACCCAGATTATTTGTTGTATTTCGTTTTATATGCTATGTATTTGTGGAAAATTATCCAAACAGGCTTGCAAGACTAATTATTAATAATTAAAGGACAACTTTAGTTTTTTTCAACCATGGTTCATGTTTTAGGTTGTTATTAAAGAAAGTAAAATATGAGTGTTAATTTTCTTTCATTTGCTGCTTTCTTTGGTTTTTGCGATTTTAGCAGTTTTTGACAGGGGGGCGGGGGCATTCGAGCATGGGGCTAAATATGTATTTTTTTACAAAATATTATGGCGATTTATTTTTTTATTATTTACTATAGTCCTAATAAACCCCAAGAAATTACATCTGGCCACAAAAGATCACAGGATCTATTGAATGTGACAAACTGACATATTGAGCCTATACACACAGTATAAGCCTTCCTCCAGTAGGCTACCTTCACATTCAGTAGATCCTGTGATCTGCTGTGGCCAGATGTCATTTCCTGGGGTTTATTAGGACTATAGTAAATAATACAAAAATAAATCGCCATAAGAATTGGTAAAAAAATACATATTTAGCCCCATGCTCGAATGCCCCCGCCCCCTTGTCAAAAAGAGCTGAAATCCCTAAAACGAAAGAAAGCAGCAAATGAAAATAAATGTACACTCATCTTTTACTTTCTCTAATAACAACCTAAAACATGAACCTTGGTTGAAAAAAACTAAAGTTGTCCTTTAAACTCATCTGGGGAATTCACTAGGTAGTTGAAAATGTCAGGATATGTCACTCCTCCATTTAGCTGGGTTATTCTCCCAACTATTCAGCCAAATTCCAAGGTAGGTAGAACATATTAAGCCTGTGACATGTTCAAAATATAGACATGAATGAAAAAATACATCAGGATTTATTATTGAGAATTCCTGTTATGGTCTGGCTCCCTGCCTGTCCATCTTTACACTTTGGCCACTCCCCCCTCCCATTGCTTCTACACACACCTGTCTCCAACTGCCTCATCAGCCCAATTGTTCCCTTCTCACTACTCACCTGTGCCAACTTCCCCTATCAAGCCTCCACCTATAAGACTGGACTCATTCAGCTCATTCTTTGCTAGAGTATAACCTAATGTTGGTGTGTTTTCCGGACTCCTGATTTTCAGTAGATCTTTCCCCAGTGTTCCTCAGGTTTGATCTTCTGCTTGATTTTTGGACTTTGTTACGACTTGCCCCTTTGTTTGCCTTTTGGATGGATATTATGGATATTATGGTCGGCGCTCGTTGCCTCGTAAAGGCAGTGACGTACTTAAAAGCGACAGGTTCTCTGTCTGCCGTCTCCCCTCTGCTCCGTTAACATTATGGGTAACTCATTCAAGTGGTACATTAAATGTGAAATAGATCCTCTATTGAGAAAACAGCAATATATGTTGACAAAGACACTTCATACATTTGGAAACATATTATTTTTATTCAAATCAATATAGTCTTCAGTTCATTTGGTATTATTTTAAAAGTATAGGCTAACTACAATTGAATTTCAATGGACTTCTACCAGAAGTGGGGTCACTGTCTCATTTGGGGGCGTGACATTTGTAGTCCCTGTGGCCCTCATTTATCAATCGAGTGTAAAATCTGCCACAGATTCGAGTGCAGGTTTCGTAGTACACCCACGTCGCCACGGCATTTATAAAGTGATCGCAAACAGCTGATCCTTCCTTAATTTCGTTCTGACGTTAATAAATGTCACGGCTGAATTTGATCTGGCACGCCCTATTAAATCTAGCCTCGCCCTCGTTTTTGCGACATGAACAACGGCAATACTTTTCCTGAAACCATGGTTACATGAAAAAATAGGTTTCTCCCGTGCCTTGCTGCCCGCCTCACCCCCCTCTCTCATACACACGCACAGCACGCACACGCAACTTGCAAGCCCAACTAACTGGTGTGTTGTTAAACAAATAAAGAACGAACACCTGCATGAATTAAATAAAGTTGTAGGCCTACCCTGTCTGTTTCCCTCTCACCTCGCTTGCCTTGCTGTCATGCACGCACGCACCTACATGACACATTAAATAAAGCTGTCTGTTTCTCCTCTCGCTTCGCTTCCCTTGCTGCCCGCCTCACCCCCCGCACGCACATATCGCTATTTGCAACTTTCACTGTGTGTTGTTAGTTGTATATTAAATTATTAAAGTATATTTAATTTAATATACAACAAGATATATTAGTGAACGAAAACCTGAACCTGTGAACCATAATTAAATAACAAATAGGCACACACACGCTGCTGTTTTGCAGGTGCTCCTCCTGTCCTGTCCTGTCTGTCTGTCTGTCTCTCTCTATCACAGTGGTCCGTCCGTGACCAACTGACCAAGTGACCATGCATGTTCGACAGTCTATTTAGATTGCCTCGCAGTCGTTAGTCACTGCAGTGGCCGGGCTGTCAACTGTCATTATATGAATGTGCAGCCAAAACCGTATATAGCCTCATGTGTGGCTGGTGGTGGGCTGGCTGGGTAATATACCTATATCTCCGATGCAGTTCCCACTTGCGCTGGCAGCCTGGCACGGTACAAATTGGCATTCGAGCGACGCATCGGGTTTATTATATTGCACATATACCGTAACTCCAGAAAGACATCGGCCTGCTGTAGATTAGGCTACAGTAGGCTATACCACGTTGGGACTCTCCGCAGCTGCATAACCTGCATTGCACTATGGCTACTTTCCAACGTCATGGAAATATTCCAGCACAGACAGCCCAAATCCTCGCATGTATGCGCTCATGCAAAACACTGTTTAAATGGCTTAAATCAAGCGCAATTTTAATTGTAAAGTTGGAAAGCTCCTACAAATTTCATATGACACAAAGACACATCTTGTAGGTCTATTCCTTTTTTCTTTTCCTTTTCTTTTTTTTTTTTTTTCATGTAGCCCATATACATACATTTTTATATTAACATTTTAGGAGTGAATACATATGTTTCGATGCCTTTGGCAGCCTCTCAGCTGGTCAGACAATGCTGCTCCGCTGTTCTAGGACAGAAAAACAGGTGAGGACAAAGCGTACGACAGCTGCCGATCAGACGTGGGTTTTGAACGTTGTCACGTTCAATTTCAAGCTTTGCCGGAAATGTTAAATGCCGAAAATGTCGGTAATTTCGGCGTGCGCCCATATTTTGGCGTACGCACGGTTGATAAATGAGGGCCTGTGTGTCTCTATAGAGCGTCGCAGTCATCCCGCCCCCTACCAGGGACCAGGAAATGATTCCCCGTTCATTTTCCTCATAGACATTTCAAAAAGTAGTTATTTAAAGACCTTTTAAGCCTTGTACAAAGCCAACTCGAGTTGTGACAAATCATGACAACAAACACAATTTATCGGGCCGAACAAATAATTAGAAAGAAGAAGAAACAACACTTTTTTGTTGTTTTTCTTCCTTGTTCGGCCCAAAATCTATTTTTGAAAATTTGTGAAAATGTGTTGCAAATCTTTGAATATATATTCTTTCAGAGCATTTCAGAACATTTTTAACTCAAATCTTTGCTTCTGGGCGGTCCCTGGAACAACATATTTTCTGATGGGGGACAGCGGCCAATTACAACTTTTTGGGGGTCCCCTTGACATGAAAACATGGGTTTTTCAGAAAACTGTCAGGATTTAGAAGGCATTTGTAGAATTTTCCTCAGGTCTAATAAATAAACGTAGTACTTAGTTATACTTTCCAGCACCAGTGTAAAGCACATGCACCCATGTTGGGAATTACACTGGTATCCCAGTGGTATAGTTGCCTAGCATATTAATCAAGGGCTGCCACCTCCAGGCTGAAGATGTCCTAATTTTTCCACTTGATGTGATTCTAAGTGGAAGTGTCTTCTTGTTGGGACTGGGAGGCCTGTGTATACATACACACACACACACACGCACGCACGCACACACACACACACACACACACACACACACGCACACACACATAAACACACACTCTCCCTCTCTCCACCAACCTTGGTTCCCATGCAGCCTCAGAGCAAACAATAGACACACAAGCCTGTCCTCAGCTGAACCCGGCCACCACGTGGCGCGCGCAATCGTCGGAAGCATAACGGTCAGCAAGCGCATGCATGTGTGTGTGCGTGTGCCTGTGCGTGTGCGTATTTGTGTGTGTTTCAGTGGCTCAAAGACAAAAAGGGAGGATTACTGACTGTACTCTGAGTACTCACCACACATCACGCACTGACACACACACACAAACACGCGCACACATGCACACACACATTCCAGCACGGCTCTGTTTTTCCATTCTATCCGCATTAAATTTTGAGAGGTTTGGCCACTTCCTTTAACCTCCAGTGACCCATGACGGTTCATACTGTTCCCTTGTTCCCCACTTTGACACACGCACACACACACACACACACATGCGTGCGCACACACACAGGCACACACACGGAAAAATGTGAACATTATCTGTGACCTCTCTTTCCTTGTTCATTTCGTCTCCTGCTTCTCTTGACCTGTTTATCCTGCTCTAATGCCCCCGTCTACCCCTTCACCCGCCCCCCTTCCCCTCTGCCCTCTGTGCCACCCTGCAGATGTCAGTTGCCATGGCGACCAGTCTGTTGGCTGGTGTAATTAGAAACAAGTGGCATCGTATACCCCCCTGGGCAGCCAGGCCAGCATCAATCTTTGGTTTTCAGATAATGGGGTTCATAAGTGACAGCAGGACTTTGATGTGTGCAGAGAGGCCCTTCTCTCAGCTGTGTGCAGAGAGGCCCTTCTCTCAGCTGTGTGCAGAGAGGCCCTTCTCTCAGCTGTTTGCAGGCTAAATAGTGGTTATTCATTGTTGTTGTCTTGTCAAAACTACACATTCCCAGATCTTCAACTTTACTGCAAAAATGACATTTTAGACATAACATTTTAGACATACGCGTGTGCACACACACACCATCTGTCTGTCTGTCTGTTCGAGCGACCAACTTCAAACTGGCCGCGAGCACACCGATGACCCAAGGGAGTGCGGTCCGTCGATAGGCGGCTGTCCAGAACCGACGATCTGACCGCTATACACACACACACACACACACACACACACACACACGCATGCAAGCACGCACGCACACGACAGACCTTGTCCTGCACGTGTGTAAACCTCATATGAAATCAAATCAAACAAATGTTGTAAAACACATTTACAACATTGTCCGTATACAATGGGTCCAAAGTTCCTAGGAGGAGATAGATTTTAACTGTTATTCCTATAATTCAAAATGGCGGGTGATCAAAAGGTCAGAGGTCAAAAGTAACAACACTTGTTCAGCAGACACACATAGGTGTATCGAAATTTCACCGACAGTCAAACCGTTCATGCGCTATGCACGTTCAAAGTTTGCATTTTCAATTGAGCGCCACCCTTGGCCTGTGTGTGTGTGTGTGTGTGTGTGTGTGTGTGTGTGTGTGTGTGTGTGTGCGCGAAGAGAAGGATTGGATACTCTGGGCCCTATATCATGCACCAGCCCTTTCTAGACAATCTACATTGACACATTGTGAGCCTGTAGATGAGCTATTTTAACTATTTAAAAATGTTTAAACGTAAAAAATGGGGTGGCACAAGATATGGCTGTCTGAGTTAAATGAACACTGAGAATTTCACTGGAGAGACAGAGAGGGAGAGAGAGAGAGGGAGAGAGAGAGAGAGAGAGAGGGAGAGAGAGAGAGAGAGAGAGGGTTGCAGCGGTTACTTCACACGATGTCTGGCTCTTGCCATACAGCCTGGGTCACAGGGTCTGCACTCTGCACACCATACACACGCGCGCACACACACACACACGGCCGCGCGCGCCGCAAACCACGTATACACAGGACACAAAGTGCACACACACAGACACACGGATAAACACGTGACACGTCAGGCTGGCCCTTATTCAGAGTAAGTGACACGGAAAACAGAGAGACAGGTTGAGAGAGAGAGAGAGAGAGAGAGAGAGAGAGAGAGAGAGAGAGGAAAAGTGGCAGAGAGTGGAAAAAATAAAGGATTTCAGAAGTCCAGAGAGGTCAGGAGTATGTGCAGCGACTCACCCGGTCTCATAGATGTCAGACCACTTGCTTCAAGTCGGTTTCAAACTGTTCGAGTAATGTTTGGTGCTCTGTGTCCACTACTGTCTATCTGTCTGTCTGTCTGTCTGTCTGTCTGTCTGTCTGTCTGTCTGTCTGTCTGTCTGTCTGTCTGTCTGTCTGTCTGTCTAATCAATGTGTAAACAGATTTGTATTGTTTGACTTGTATTAATCAAAGTACTCTTCAATTGCAAATACTCTTCAACAGGGGTTCAGGGACCTATAGGGGGTCCTCAGAGTTACTACAGGGGGAGCCACCAAATCTTTGTGATATTCTCTTTACATTAACCACTTGCACCCCAGCATCACTATATATGTTGAGGAGAAAATAAGATCTGCAATCTCACATGCCTTGTGTTGCGTGCGAGTGGCCATTATAGTGAAAGGCCCACTGGGTTTTCAAAGTGAAACGCTGACACAGCTCGGAAGGCTTTTTAAGAAAGACAGGGAAGTGCTTATTGTTACTGACGGGTGGAAACCGTGTTTTGAGCTCGTGGATATGCTACTTTTGATGCTTTTGAATTTGAATCATGAAAAGTAACAGTTGTGGACATACGAGGTTTCCAAAGGGGTTTTGGTGTAGAGGGGAAAAAGAGCAGACTAAGTACTGAATGAAAGGTCACGTATACTAAGTAAAATACATATTAACATCAACCCAGCAATCCAACACTGATGTGTTGACAGTGCT